>NC_057812.1:312477597-312513940 GCF_018294505.1 Triticum aestivum
GGCCCCGCCGTCCTCCTCCTCCTCCCCAAGTCCGGCTCCTTCCTCTTCGGCCAAGACGAACTCCGGCGAGCAGCTACGTCGAACCTCGAACCGCGTGCAAATCCAGATCTGATTTTGAACGGTTGACTTTTTCTTCCCCAAACCCTAATTTTTATGCCTACTTTGACCGCCTGTAACTTTGCATCCGTAGCTCCGATTTGGACATATAGTATATCAAAATGTTTGTCTCGACGAGTACATCATTTCATTCCATTGCATCTTTTTCATTTGAGTTCATATTGATGCCCAAAATGCTGTTAGAAGGAGGCTTCGTGAGTTAATTGCCAGATCTGCTAGTTCATCTTAGACTTTTGTCATTTTTGCCATTATTATTGTGTGCATGCTATGCCTGTGAGTCCTTCATATGTTTTGTTAAGCGTTTTGTCTTCTTTCCAGAGGTGCAACCCATGCATTTTTAAGATGTGTGTGGTGACTTGTGCAATCTTGCAAAGAGAGGCACCCGGGAAATCTGTTTTTAGGGACTTAGTTGTTTTCACAAGTCTGGGATATTTTAGTTCATGATGCCATATGTTCAGCTTGTTTCCTAGTGATCCGTGCCTCTTTTGAGGATGATCAGCAAAGGAGTTTTGTTAATCATGTTATGCTCTATCCATCCATATCTTTGTTTGCAATTATGGAGCACCCTAGCTTGAGCCAATCGAGCTCTACTTTTGATTCGTGGTGAATCTGGGCAGATCGTCAACTCGTTTGCGATTTTGTCGGCGTTGTTGTAGTTGATCCGTGCATGCTATGTCATTGTTCTTGCCATGTCTAGCTTGTATTTTGTGCCTTCTTAATGGATGTATGCTAGTATTGCCATGACTTGCACCGTGGTGAGTGCATCGAGCTCGTTTACATGCCTTCGTGAGTCATATTTTAGCATGTCTCAGTTTTCACTAAGTCTGAAAACTGATTACGTTTTTGCTATGTTCGTGTGCCCGTTAGTATATTTTGTGAACCCTTTTGGCCCCAGGTCACTTTGGGTCTTTTGTTAAACTTGTTGAGTAGCTCCATGTCATGTTCTTACTTGTCTTAATCAGGTCATGTATCATGTTGTTTTGCTGCTCCGAAGAGGGCTTCGTGATCTGAAATTTCAGACAAGTGTTAATTTCACTAAGTCTGGAATCTGTTTTGCATTTGTGTTTTTGCCATGCTTGTTTGAAGCTCATAATGAATGAATTGGCCATGGCTCAGTGCTAGTATTTTGTTAAGCATCTTGTGTACATCCCTGCCATGTATTTTGTTGTCATGTTTGGTGGCTGTAGCATGTTCATTTCGTTGCATCTAGATGCCTACTTGCTGTAAATCGCAGACCGGTGTCATTCTTAAAACGCTTGCCATTTCCAAACCGTATCTCCGATTCTGATGATCTTTATATCGTTTTCAAGCGATTTCATCCCCTCTATCCAGTGGCACACTTGGTTTTCCAAGTTGGGGCCAGGCTCATGCATTTCCTGTCATATCTTGCATTTTGCATCCCGCATCGCATCCCGCATAGCATATCATCATTTCATCTTATTGCTTGGTCTTGCACGTGGTTGATTGTATCCTTGTTGCTTGTTTGTCTTGTTTGGGTAGAGCCGGGAGACGAATTCGCTTCCGAGGAGCCCGTTGAGTTTGCTTGTGAGGATCCAGTCAACTCTGATAACTGTGCAGGCAAGATGATCATACCCTCGAAATCACTACTATCTTTGCTATGCTAGTTTGCTCGCTCTTGCTATGCCAATGCTATGATGCCTACCTTTTGCTTGTCAGCCTCCCAATTGCCATGTTGAACCTCTAACCCACCTTGTGCTAGCAAACCGTTGATTGGCTATGTTACCGCTTTGCTCAGCCCCTCTTTTAGCGTTGCTAGTTGCAGGTGAAGATTGGAGGTCGTTCCTTGTTGGAACATCTTTTATTTACTTGTTGGGATATCATTATATTGCTATGTTATCTTGATGCATCTATATACTTGGTAAAGGGTGGAAGGCTCGGCCTCTCGCCTAGTGTTTTGTTCCACTCTTGCCGTCCTAGTTTCCGTCATATCGGTGTTATGTTCCCGGATTTTTGCGTTCCTTACGCGGTTGGGTTATAATGGGAACCCCTTGATATTTCGCCTTGATTAAAGCTTGTCCAGCAATGTCCAACCTTGGTTTTACCATTCGCCACCTAGCCTTTTCTTTCCCTTGGGTTCTGCAGACTCAAGGGTCATCCTATTTTAACCCCCCTCCGGGCCAGTGCTCCTCTGAGTGTTGGTCCACCTGTCAGCTGCCGGTGGCCACCAGGGGCAACTCTGGGCTGGCCTACCCGTACCTAAGACAATCTGAGTGTGCCCTGAGAAAGAGATATGTGCAGCTCCTATCGGGATTTGTCGGCACATTCGGGCGGTGTTGCTGGTCTTGTTTTAACCTGTCGAAGTGTCTTGAGTTACCGAGATACCGAGTCTGATCGGAACGTCTTGGGAGGAGGTCTATTCCTTCGTTGACCGTGAGAGCTTGTCATGGGCTAAGTTGGGACTCCCCTGCAGGGATTGAACTTTCGAAAGCCGTGCCCGCGGTTATGGGCAGATGAGAATTTGTTAATGTCCGATTGTAGATAACTTGAACCTTAAATTAATTAAAATGAATCAACTGAGTGTGTTGCCGTGATGGCCTCTTCTCGGCGGAGTACGGGAAGTGGACACGGTGTTGGAGTTATGCTTGCGCAGGTTGTTCTTATAGCTTCCCGCTCGTGCTTTGCCTCCTCTTCTCGCTCTCTTTTGCGGATAAGTTAGCCACCACATATGCTAGTCGCTTGCTGCAGCTCCACATATATTTGCCTTATCCATTCCTATAAGCTTAAATAGTCTTGATCGCGAGGGTGCGAGATTGCTGAGTCCCTATGGCTCACAGATACTATAACTCCAGATGCAGGTCCAGGTGATTCCGCTCCAGGTGACGAGTACGAGCTCAAGTAGGAGTTCGACGAGGACTCTCAGCGTTATTATGTTTCCTTTCCCGATGATCAATAGTGGTGCCTAGTTGGGGTTCGATTAAAATCCTTGTCGCATGTTGGGTTTTCTTCTATTTTGGCGCCGTAGTCGGGCCATGAGTATTTGTATGATGGATGTTATTTATGTACTCTGATGTGACGTGGCGAGTGTAAGCCAACTATGTATCTCCCCCTTTTATCATATATTACATGGGATGTTGTAATGATTGCCTAACTTGCGACATTGCTTTCAATGCGGTTATGTCTCTAAGTCGTGCCTCGACACGTGGGAGCTATAGCCGCATCGAGGGTGTTATACCTATCAAGTTATATTTTTTATCACTTTCAAATTCAGATTTGACCAGATTCAAACTTCAACTTTGTTAGGACATAACTTTCAATCTATGACTCTGTTTGATTTGATTCCTTTTGGAAATTGAAGCCCTAGATCCCTACTATCCTCTAGAACCATGACCACATGATTTTTGTACAACTAAAATGTCTTTGTCCAGAAAGCTTCATTTGGTTCTTTTGAGTTCATGAGTCTTTTACTTGTTTTTTTGAGTGATTTCTTATGTGTGATTATATATGTTGATTATATAGACTTTCTCGGAGTGGCGAATAGTTTTATGAAGTTTACGAAAGCGTTGTTATCTTCACCAACTAATACCAGGCAAGTTCACTTTGACCATGTTTTTCATACCTATGTTTTATTATTTGCATGTAGTAGCACCCTTTCAACAATCCCATCGTTAGTGTTATTGAATCCTCGTAGTTGAGTAGTATGCATGAGGTAGGAACCCATCTCCCTGTTACCAAGCCCGGGACGTATATAGTTTTAATGCTACGCTATCGTGGACGGGGTATGGTATGAGTGCACGAGAGTGGTGTGAGAATGGAGGACTCTATGTCAATGACGATAACTCCATGATGGCATCTGCAAGGGCTGCATCTTCAAGGACTCCAAGACTTCATGATTTCGAGACTCGAGACAAGAATTCAATACACACTACTGGGTGAAGGATGGTTGACGGGCACCCTGGAGCAACCAGTGGATGGCTGGGATGCATGGAGAAGCGCCATGACATCTTGCGGAAAGCTTCACCCAGACTCAAAGAGATGGAAGAATACTTCATGCCCGGAAGCTTACCTATGCAACCGCAAGTCACTATGGGCTCTGGCTTGGTTGACCTTAGTGGTGACTCTGGCTGGGACGGTGCTAGCAGATGTAGAACAATGTTAGGATTGGATGAGCACCAGAGAGTGGTCAGGGGAACTCTTCGGAAGACCATGTTTCGGTTGTCTTGTTCTCAAACACCGTGAAGTGCGAGAAGGAAAAAGAGGGATCGAATCTTGCGGTTAAAGTGTACAAACCTATGCAGAGGGTTAAAACCTAATCGATTAGTCGTGTCCCCGGTTACGGACAACTTGAGCCTCTGGACTTGGATCTATCTCGGGAATCTCAACACCGAACTGTTAATTTAATTGTGGGCAACATTATGATGATATGGGCTATGAGACATCAGTTGGCGGAACCATGTCATGATAGAAAACGCTTAGTATAGACTCCTTATATTACTTTGTTGTAGGGAAAATAAAACCAGCTTTTATGCAAAACAAAACTCAGACACAAAGCCACAAAGCCATATTGCATATAGTATAGTTTTATCATCTGTTTTTCTTACAGTGATCTTTTTGGTACATTCAATGTACTGACCTACATGGCTGCAACGTATCATGTTGCAGGATTATTTATACGATGAGTGAGTTTCGTTGTTGGCTTATGGTCTACACTCAACTTGCCGCTGGTGTTGATGGGACTCCACACCCTTCTGTTTGTTTCCGCTGCGACATATGAGGTATATATCAATTTTACGTTATTTATACACGTGATTGCACTTTGATATATACATAGATGTACTGTGTGTGCCAGCATACTGATTCAGGGATGGCACGGATACACAGAGGCTTGACCATCTGAGGTCGGGTCGCTGCAGATATGGTATGAGAGCACATGTTGACTGTAGGACGTGACCCTAAAAATTGGAAAGCCCCTAGGACATGATATCTATAAAACTTTGTTTTAAAAAATCTTCCTTCTCATCTTTTTTGATATTACCACAAATTCCCTTTTACCTCAAATAGTTAGAATATACCCCTTTCCCTTTTGACCATATGGAGGATCAACTGAATCCGCTCCAAGGAGGACAAGATTTTGGATAACTGATGGCCTCATCAGAGTAAAGAAGATTTCACCATGCGTTGGAAGAATTGCAGCTGCAACAATAGAAGACTCTGAAGACTTGAAGAATTGGAAAACTCCAAAGATTTATTTGACCCTTAGAAGACCAAAACCCCTGTTATATACTTACGTTAGATGCGGCGATTTGTGAGCTGTTATTTGTTTGATGTTTTTCCGACAGCCACAAAAGAAAACTTGTTTCTTCAAAACTATTGTTTGTATTGTGTGTATCTCCCTCCACTTCTCTCCTATCTCATCCCAAAACCTTTGGATCCAATAGATGGTGAATGAAGAAGGACTAGTATTCTCTGGAACGATGACTCAACGGGAGGTAGAACTATGGATTCAAAATATGGAGGATCACTTCAGGAACAACTTGATTGGAAGCAAGTATGAGTTTCAATACACTCTTCGGTACTTTACAAAAAGTGCTGCAACCTGGTGGAAAATGCATCAAGCCATACAAGGATGCAACAGAGCAAGAACTTGGGAGGAATTCAAGAAGACTCTGTTAAGATCCCGTCTCATTCGGAAGCACTGTGATAACCCGATGAAGAAACCTTGTGCCTGCAAGATTTGCGGAGAAATAGGACACACCAATGAAGAACACAAGGATGGATGCCCTCATTGTGACGGAAATCACCCAACTGAAGAATGCCCAACTGGGCAGGTTACTTGTTTCTTGTGTGAAGGAACTACGCACTACCCTGCTCAATGTCAAATTTACCCCAAGGTACAAGAAATTACCAAGCAGCGGAAGGAAGCCATGAAAGAAGCCCCCAGGGAAAGTTTAGAAGAACCCGTGATGGAGGAAGTTATTGAAGACCCTGATGGTGAAGGCCCAAACAAAATTTTCACCCAAGTTTGCTATTCATGTGGAGGACATTTTTCAGAGTATTGCACGAAGGAAAGCCAAGAGTATCTCGGAGACTTCTCGATAGCAGAAGTGAAGTTTGACCCTCAGGAAATAGAAGCTCTGATCATTGCGGAGAAATTCAGGAAGAGAAAACAAAGGCATCCCCTGAACAACCCAATTTCTGAATAGAAGGACCTGAGTAATGTCACTTATTACAGGTGCAAGGATTTAGGTCATTACGCTAATAAATGTCCAGAGAAGAAGCCTAGAACCCAAAGAGCAGACACCATCCCCGAGAAGCCCAAAAACTTATCGAAAATTATTTGTTTTCGTTGCAAGGAAGCAGGACATTATGCTAGTAAATGCCCCGACAAGATGAAAGTTGGAGCTGAGTAGTTGAGATTTTGGTATTCATAATAAGTGTAGTAGGAAGCACATTTATTTTTCATGAGGATATGGAGTTGAATTTATGTAATGAGAGTTTCAATGATTGTAATGAAATCATGAATCAATAAATTTAAGGTGTTATGATTTCATACGTCATATTATATGAGTTTTTACTCCATGAACAAAGATGTTGACCATTTTCGAGGATATGAGAAATATGGTCCATGGAAGAATTTGTGCATTTCAATGGTGGTAGTCCCTTGTAAGAACACCCGGCCAATGGAAAAGGAAATATGTCCCACATATTTGGAGTTTGGACAAAAAAGTTGGAGTTTTTCTTTTGATACGATGGTTATTAAGAAACAGAGTACTATTGGATTTAAAGGAGGTTTAATATGGAACAAGAGTTACTCCAAGGATGAGTTAAACTTGTACAAGTGTTGAAGTGGGCCATAACCCACAGGCCTAGGATTTGAAAAGGAACAGACGTAACCTTGATGAAGGAAGAAATTTGGAAGAATCGGTGATTCAATCAACATACGTTTACTAGGAGGATACACAAAAACATGAGAGTCGTGAAGAACGATAGATGTTTTGTTCAGGTTGTAGAAATAATGGAATTACCCGAACCCAGTTCGAGGACAAGAGAAATTCTGCAATGCTTGTGAGAATGACCGAGTGTTAGAAATGCGAGATTCGCTAAACCTTATACAGGGTAATGATTCGGGTGCGGAATGGATTGATCACCATATCGACTTACTTGTATCATTCGCTCTTGCTATTTGGAATGGTAAATCTGAGCGACTTACCCATCATGGAGAGACAACGATATCAAACCTTGTTTAAACCTTAGAATGGCATGTTAAGAAACCCTGGTACCAGGCAGTTGTTGCCAATCGTAGGTTATACGGTGATATTTAGCCTAGACCCATTTTCTATAGGAAAACCATTAATGGTTGACCACCAAGAGGTTCCGATAGTTGTTTAGCATTGGCGACAGACCGGTCAGCTAAGAAGACCCAGTCTTGGAAGAACCTTACCATGATGAAAGGACACAAGATTTTGAGGAAAAGAGATTATGCCCTTACCGGAAGGACACCAGCGAAGGAGTTATTCTAGGGAATATGAGAAGACCAACACCGTCAACCCAAAGGAATGAGTACATGAGTTTTGTCGGAACCATAACCATGCTTTTAAGTGTAGTAGCACCCCATACCTCTCCGGACAATGGATTTGCCAGAAGACCCCCAAACCCTAACCTTTCCTGCTAGCCTCTTTGAATCTTGAAGACGAGATTCATTTTAAGTATGGTAGGTTTGTAACATCCCAAAATTCTAAATTTTGGAATGTTATATTAAATAAATAACTTTGATTTTTTGTTTGATTGTGAGTGATTGATTGTGTGAAATTGAGTGAAATTTGAAACCTTTTGAAAGTTGAATGAGAGGTAATGAAATGACTTTCCCAAACTTTCACTTTGCATTCTCATCTCCATGAATTCAAATTCTTTTTAAATGCAAAACCATAGTGAAGATGACATGACTTCTTCCATTTAAAATGAAAAGGGTTTTTGAAAATATTTGAAGTTTCATTTGCAAATGATTCAAATCAGAAACTTTATGCAGGTCAATGAGTTTCATGAGAAAAGATAAGATGACTTCTTCAAAACTTGCAGAAAGAGAGTTGGAAGTATCCAATAATCATTTTGGAGTTATTTGAATTTTTAGTCAAATTATTTTTCTCCTAACAATAAATAGACGGAAATAAGGGTAAAATGATTCCCTTCGATGGAAAATTCGGAGAAAATAATTTAAAAATAAGTTGGTATTTAAAAAATGATTTTTCATTGGGTTTTATTGCAACAACAGCACTGTTTGACTTTTGTGAATTTTTGTGGATTTAATTTAAACTTCGAAAATAGTTCACATTGTGGGAAATCTTTCTCTGAAAATTTTGATATATTATATGGCTACATAATATTTTGTATTTACTTCTGATTCTTTTTGTCAAGTATGTGCTTTATTTAAAAAAAGAGGGGGCCGAAGCCACCGAGGCCCAACTCCCTCCCTCTCTCTCCGCGGCCCAGCAGCACCTTAGGCCCATGGCCTCCCCCTCTCGCACCGAAGCGCTAAGCGCTCGGTCAACCGCTCCTCTTGCTCGTTCCCTGCCGCTGACTCACGGGCCGCACATGTCATCCCCATCCTTTGTAATTTTCTTTCGTGTTCATCATGGGAACAATATCCCGATGCAAATCCTCTCGATTCGATCCGTTCGTTTCGCCTCATGCAAGACCGACTCCATATAAATACCCCCTCCTCCTCATCCGATTTTCGCAAAAATTGGAAGGTTTCGATCTTGTTTCACCCCGATCCAATCTCGCCGGAGTTCCCCGTCGCCTGAAGGATGTTTCCGCTGCCACCGAAGGTTACTTGAGCCCTCTTTCTCTTATGTTTCTCCGTGCCTCTCTACTACACACCTACCTGACTCCTCCTTCGCAGACGCGTGCGAGAACAACTCCCCGACGCCTTTCGAATCTCACCGGAATTCGCCTCGCTCCAGCCGCTCGCCTTCGTCACCACCGCAAGAACTCGACACCACAGACACTACCATCGCCATCGGCGAGACGCGCCGGACCCCGTCGTCTTCCTCTCCAACCCCGAAGACCACCAACATGAGCGCCACGACCACCACCCAAAGTCGCAGCACCGTTGACGGCCGAGTCGCTCGAGCTCTGAGCTCCGTCCCACGGGCCCCTGCCCGACCCCGTTGCCCAGCGCCGCCCGACGCCACGCCGGAGACGCCGCCCCACCCTGCCTTCGTCTGCCTCGCCGGAGTCGCCGCCTGAGATGACGGCCATGCTTCTGTAAGCGCCACCACCTCCCATGTGTCCTCCCCTCTTCTTTCATGTTTTGTTTGTTTGTTCGGTTCAACCAGTGAACGGTTTTTAGTTAGACAGAACGGTTATTACTTTACCGTCGTCAGATCCAAAATCTATGGTCTAGATTAGATCTGTTTTTGTTTTTGGGCCAAAGCATTTTCTTCTAATTAGCGGTCATTCGCTAGATTTGCTCCAGAGAACAGTTTCTATCCATTAGTATTGCGACACGTGTCCAGGGACTCAATTGCAGATAGAAGTTTCATAGATTAGTCCCTGGATTTTTCAGAACAACCCCTGAACTTCAAAACCCTCCAACCTTTTATCCGTAACTCCGATTTAGGTGTTTCTTTTTGCAGAATACTCCTTGTGACATATACTTTCCAACAAAAAGTGGATTTTGGAGAGTGAGCAAATCAAATTTATTCAACTTCAAATCTAGTTCAAACCTTCGTTCGACCGTAACTTTTGAACCGGAGCTTAGTTTTTTTATGAAACCAATGCCAAATTGTTCATCATGATTCCATCTATATAGTGATCCTATCAAGTTATATTTTTATCACTTTCAAATTCAGATGTGACCGATTCAAACTTCAACTTTGTTAGGACATAACTTTTAATCTATGACTCTGTTTGATTTGATTCCTTTTAGAAATTGAAGCCCTAGATCCCTACTATCCTCTAGAACCATGACCACATAATTTTTGTACAATTAAAATGTCTTTGTCCAGAAAGCTTCATTTGGTTCTTTTGAGTTCATGAGTCTTTTACTTGTTTTTTTGAGTGATTGCTTATGTGTGATTATATATGTTGATTATATAGACTTTCTCAGAATGGCGAATAGTTTTATGAAGTTTACGAAAGCGTTGTTATCTTCACCAACTAATACCAGGCAAGTTCACTTTGACCATGTTTTTCATACCTATGTTTTACTATTTGCATGTAGTAGCACTGAGGGAGTCCTGGATTAGGGGGTGTTCGGGTAGCCGCACTATACCTTCAGCCGGACTCCAGGACTATGAAGATAAAGATTGAAGACTTCGTCCCGTGTCTCGATGGGACTTTCCTTGGCGTGGAAGGCAAGCTTGGCGATGCGGATATTCAAGATCTCTTACTATTGTAACCGACTTTGTGTAACCCTAACCCTCTCCGGTGTCTATATAAACCGGAGGGTTTTAGTCCGTAGGACAACTTCATCATACAACATTCATACCATAGGCTAGCTTCTAGGGTTTAGCCTCCTTGATCTCGTGGTAGATCTACTCTTGTACTACCCATATCATCAATATTAATCAAGCAGGACGTAGGGTTTTACCTCCATCAAGAGGGCCCGAACCTGGGTAAAACATCGTGTTCCTTGCCTCCTGTTACCATCCGGCCTAGACGCACAGTTCGGGACCCCCTACCCGAGATTCGCCGGTTTTGACACCGACATTGGTGCTTTCATTGAGAGTTCCTCTGTGTCGTCGCTTTTAGGCCCAATGGCTCCTTCGATCATCAACAACGATGCAGTCCAGGGTGAGACTTTTCTCCCCGGACATATCTTTGTCTTTGGCGGCTTCGCACTGCGGGCCAATTCGCTTGGCCACCTTGAGCAGATCGAAAGCTACGCCCCTGGCCATCAGGTCAGGTTTGGAAGCCTAAACTACACGGCTGACATCCGCGGGGACTTGATCTTTGACAGATTCGAGCCACAGTCAAGCGCGCCGCACTGTCTCGATGGGCATGATATAGCTCTGCCGCTGAACAGTGTCTTGGAGGCCGCACACGCATCGGTTCCGACCATTGATTCGGAGCCTACTGCATCGATCGAGGATCAACGGTTGGACGCTGCCTCAGGGGCTGCGATCTTAGAGGTGATCGAGCCGAACTCCAGCCCTGCACTCCGCATGGCCCGTGACTCCGAGGAGCCGGATTCCTCTCCGAACTCCGAGCCCCCCGCGCCCCTGCTGATCGAATCCGATTGGGCGCCGATAATGGAGTTCACTGCAGCCGACATCTTTCAGCACTCGCCCTTCGGCGACATCCTGAATTCTCTAAAGTCTCTCTCTTTATCAGGAGAGCCCTGGCCGGATTACGGTCAGCAAGGTTGGGATACGGACGATGAAGAAATTCAAAACCCACCCACCACCCACTTCGTAGCCACTGTCGACGACTTAACCGACATGCTTGACTTTGACTCCGAAGACATCGACGGCATGGACGACGATGAGGAGACGAACAAGAACCAGCACCTGTAGGGCGCTGGAAGGCCACCTCATCATATGACATATATATGGTGGACACTCCAAAGGATGTAGATGGCAATGGAACAGCAAGGGACGATACCTCTAAGAAACAGCCCAAGCGCCGGCGTCAGCGGCGCCGCTCTAAATCCCGCCAAAGCAAAAACGGTGATTCCGGCACGGGAGATAATACTACTCCGGATAGCGCCGAAGAACACCCCCTCCAGCAAGATTCAGCACAGGAGGACAGAGAAGCCATCCCTCACGAGAGGGCGGCGGACCAAGAGGTTGAGGACGATAATTATACGCCTCCCTCCGAAGACGAGGCAAGCCTCGACGACGACGAGTTCGTCGTGCCAGAGGATCTCGCCGAACAAGAGCGTTTTAAACGCAGGCTTATGGCCACGGCAAGCAGCCTCAAGAAAAAGCAGCAACAACTTAGAGCTGATCAGGATTTGCTAGCTGACAGATGGACTGAAGTCCTTACGGCCGAAGAGTATGAACTCGAACGCCCCTCCAAGAGTTACCCAAAGCGCAGGCTGCTACCCCGACTAGAGGAGGAAGCACCTGCATCACCAGCGCAAGACATGGCCGACCGGCCACCTCGTGGCCGCGACAGAGAGGCCTCTGGGCCCTCCACTCAAGCCATGCCCCGACGCCGCATCAAGCATACTAAGGCATGGGAAAATGCGCCTGACCTGCGCGACATACTGGAGGACAAGGCAAGGCAAACAAGATCGATCTATGGATCGCGCAGGCGCCCCACGGCACGTGACGGTGATCGTCACTCCGGATGCAATAAATTAGGCCGGGCCGAACTCAACAGACAAAGCTCCTTCGAGTTGCGTCGTGATATAGCCCAATACAGAGGCGCCGCACACCCAGAATAATTCACAGATGAAGTAATGGATCATAAAATCCCTGAGGGCTTCAA
This sequence comes from Triticum aestivum, assembly GCF_018294505.1. Lineage (NCBI taxonomy): Eukaryota > Viridiplantae > Streptophyta > Magnoliopsida > Poales > Poaceae > Triticum > Triticum aestivum. Next base: position 312,490,108 of record NC_057812.1, read on the forward strand.
ACCCGTAAACATCAAATCGTACGATGGCACAACAGATCCTGCGGTATGGATCGAGGATTATCTCCTTCATATCGACATGGCCCGCGGTGATGATCTACACGCCATCAAATACCTCCCACTCAAACTTAAGGGACCGGCCCGGCATTGGCTTAACAGTTTGCCAGTAGACTCAATCGGTTCTTGGGAGGACCTGGAAGCCGCATTCCTTGACAACTTCCAGGGCACTTATGTGCGACCACCGGACGCCGATGACCTAAGCCACATAATTCAGCAGCCAGAGGAATTGGCCAGGCAATTCTGGACACGGTTCCTAACAAAGAAAAACTAGATAGTCGACTGTCCGGACGCAGAGGCCTTAGCGGCCTTCAAGCATAATATCCGTGACGAGTGGCTTGCCCGGCACCTGGGACAGGAAAAGCCGAAATCTATGGCAGCCCTCACGACACTCATGACCCGCTTTTGCGCAGGAGAGGACAGCTGGCTGGCTCGCAGCAACAATTTAACCAAGAACCCTGGTAATTCGAATACCAAGGACAAAAGCGACATGTCGCGTCAGAACAAAGAAAAGCGTCGCGTTAACAGCGACAGCAACGAGGAGACGGCAGTTAATGCCGGATTCCGAGGCTACAAATCCGGTCAACGGAAAAAGCCATTCAAAAGAAATACTCAGGGCCCGTCCAGTTTGGACCGAATACTCGACCGCTTGTGCCAGATACATGGCACCCCCGAAAAGCCAGCCAATCACACCAACAGGGATTGTTGGGTGTTCAAGCAGGCAGGCAAGTTAAGAGCCGAAAACAAAGACAAGGGGATGTATAGCGACAGCGAGGAGGAGCCCAGGCCGCCGAACAACGGTGGACAGAAGGGATTTCCCCCGCAAGTGCGGACGGTGAACATGATATACGCAACCCACATCCCCAAGAGGGAGCGGAAGCGTGCGTTACGGGACGTATATGCGATGGAGCGAGTCGCCCCAAAGTTCAGCCCATGGTCCTCCTGCCCGATCACCTTTGATCGAAGGGACCACCCCACTAGCATCTGTCACGGTGGCTTCGCCGCATTGGTTTTAGACCCAATCATTGACGGATTTCATCTCACAAGAGTCTTCATGGACGGCGGCAGCAGCCTGAACCTGCTTTACCAGGATACAGTGCGAAAAATGGGCATAGATCCCTCAAGGATCAAGCCCACCAAAACGACCTTTAAAGACGTCATACCAGGTGTAGAAGCCAACTGTACAGGCTCAGTCACACTGGAAGTGGTCTTCGGATCTCCGGATAACTTCCGAAGCGAGGAGTTAATCTTCAACATAGTCCCGTTCCGTAGTGGCTATCACGCACTGCTCGGGCGAACCGCATTCGCAAAATTCAACGCGGTACCGCACTATGCATACCTCAAGCTCAAGATGCCAGGCCCTAGAGGAGTAATCATGGTCAATGGGAACACCGAACGCTCCCTCTAAACGGAGGAGCACACGGCAACGCTCGTAGCAGAAGTGCAATGCAGCCTCTCTAGGCAGTTCTCCAGTTCGGCCTTCAAAAAGCCGGACACTATCAAGCGCGCCCGGAGTACCCAACAACAAGACCGCCTGGCACGTTCTGAGCTAGCGTAGCAATGCGGCCCCAACCCTAGCCCTCGCGATATAGCGAAACCAGTGCTTCGCGTACATAACTACGCTCTTGAAATACCATGGGCACAGGGGAAGGGGCACTATCACGGCACGCCCGAAATACGGCTTAAACTGCACCAGGGGCTTCTGGATTCCTTTTTTTTCTTTTTTTCTCTTACTCTCAGGACGCCATACTTCGGATGACCCATTCGGCAATTCAACTGCCGCACAAACGATGCAAGATCCAGGAAAGCAGACAAGCCACGCCGCATTATGGAACTCCCAGGTGGTCTCTATTGCAAGCAGTATACCTGTTTTTTAATACAATTCTGTGGCCTACCCCTGGCCAGGACATGTTAAATAGTCCAATTTCTTTTGCTTATCGCACTATTTGTATCGTTCCGCTTTCATAGCAGCCTTTCTATAAACAATGCATAGCTTTTTGTCTATTTTTTGCATTATCCTCTTTTTATATATGTTTATCAATAACATGTTGCATCCGTACACTGCAGTACGGCAAAAATACGCCAGGGGCTTCAGTACCCATCAATATGGCGTGAGAAGTCCGTACACTTTCACAAGTGCGGCACCCCGAACTTATAGCACTATATGCATCGGCTCCGAATCATGATTTGGGTCAATAGTTGGGTTTGCCCATCTCCTATGTTTTGGTGCCTTACGTTCCGCTATATCGGCTAAGGTAGCACTAGGAGAACTACTGCGATTGTGTCCCAGTTGAGCTGGGCTGAGCACCTCAGTAGAGAAAGCTAAAACTGACTGTCATGATTAGGCGAGATACCTGTCGCTGTTCGAGAGGTTTTTCGAGTCTTTAAAGACTTATGCCGCTTCGAGCGAGGAACCGGCTTTGTCCGGCCAAGGCGTGGATAGCGCCCCAAACTTGGTCTTCCGAATACTAGGGGCTTCGCCGAAATTTAAAATTATAGAGTTCTATGGCTAAGTGAGAGTGTTCAAGCATTATAGTCCGATTGCCTTGTTCCTTGTGCTGAGCGAGGAACCGGCTTTGTCCGGCCAAGGCGTGGATAGCGCCCCAAACTCGGTCTTCCGAATACTAGGGGCTTCGCCGAAATTTAAAATTATAGAGTTCTATGGCTAAGTGAGAGTGTTCAAGCATTATAGTCCGATTGCCTTGTTCCTTGTGCTGAGCGCCTCCCTCGACGGACCCAATCATGGGAAAAAGAGCGCTCAGGTTTATCCCCAACACCCCAGCACTAGTGGCATGGGGGCAGAAGCCGACGACTGGCCATCTCTCAATTTTTTATAAACGGCCGCACAGAAAGTAATATTTTAAATTCAAGCATTGCTTAGCGCATATGAACAAGTTTTCAGCGCACAGGATAACACGAGCGAGTTCATTCAAAAATTACATCCTTGGCGCATTCATCCGCCATAAGGCGGGCACCGGCTAGAACATCCTTGTAATAGTTCTCGGGCTTGCGATGCTCCTTCCCCGGCGATGGCCCGTCCCTCACAAGCTTCTCACCGTCCAGCTTACCCCAGTGCACCTTTGCATGGGCAAGGGCCCTACGGGCACCTTCGATGCAGACGGAGTGCTTGATGACCTCGAGCCTTGGACAAGCCTCCACCAGCCGCCGCACCAATCCGAAGTAGCTCCCAGGAAGGGCCTCTGCAGGCCACAGCCGAACTATGAAGCCCTTCAGGGCCTGTTCGGCCGCCTTGTGAAGCTCGACCAGCTGCTTCAGCTGGTCGCTCAAGGGCACAGGGTGTCCGGCCTCAGCGTACTGAGACCAGAACACCTTCTCCGTCGAGCTGCCTTCCTCGGTTCGGTAGAATGCGGCGGCATCGGATACGCTGCGGGGAAGATCTGCGAATGCCCCTGGAGAGCTCCGGATTCGGGTAAGTAACAAGTAGTTTACTTTTATATGTCTGCTTTGCATAGAGAATGTCGGATTTCTGGTTCCGGCAGACCCTTGAGGTTCGAACACTGGGGTGCACGTGGAAATTTCACCTCCTACCTACCTGCACCCCTCCGCCTTGCTAAGATCTAAGCTAAGGAAAGAACAGCACAAGAAACACAGGATTTATACTGGTTCGGGCCACCGTTGTGGTGTAATACCCTACTCCAGTGTGTGGTGTGGTGGATTGCCTCTTGGGATGATGATGATGAACGATACAAGGAAGAACAGCCTCGTGAGGGTCTGTTCTTTGCTGGGGGGGACGAACTGCTAGGAGGAGTTCAGTCACCCTTCTCTCTCTCTCTCTGATTTCGATCCGATCCTTCCTTCTCGATGCTCGATCTCGACCCTCGAACCTCGAACCTCTAACCACTAACCTCTAACCTCTAACCTCTAACCTCTCTGTGGGTGGCTGGTCCTATTTATAGGCAATGGCCCTAGGCCTCTTCCCAAATATTGAGCGGGAAGGGCGCCAACAATTGGCCATTTTGAAGGGGAACATCTGGTACACTTATCCTGACTAAAGTTGGTCCTCGCCTGCACAAAGCTCTGGTGGTGACGCTGTCTTGGGCTCCATGATGACCTCCGTCTTGCAGTCCTCCTGGTCTTGGTCTTGTTGCACCGAAATGGCAGTCTTTGCTTGATGCCTCGGTACCCCGCGGCTGCGCTTGCCCCCTTTGCACCAAACGGGAAAGGAGGACACTGTGCGGGCTGGCGCCCGCCTGGCGCCCTTGGTCGTCATGGCTTGCGTCACGGGCACCTCGTGAGGTACCCCGCCTTGATCTCTCCGCCTCCTCGTGAGCCAGCCTGGTGAGGCCGTGCCTGAGGAAGCTTCGTGTCGTCCGCCCCGCGAGGCTTGGCCCCTCGCGAGGGTCTTGGGTTTGTGTTGATGAAGATGGGCCGTGCTGGGCCCCCCTTTGAGCCACGGCGCAGGCCATAGGCAGGCAAGTCTGGGGACCCCCGTTCCCAGAACACCGACAGTAGCCCCTGGGCCCAAGGCGTGCCCCGACTTGGCCATGCAGGGAGGCGGAAGGGCAAGAGCGAAGCGCCGCGGGCCCTAACAGCCTGCGGTCTTGGGTGCCACGTGGCGGTTGATTGGACGTGGGCGTCTCCACTTCCCCATGGCGCCTCGGCAATTGCACGGATTAGACAAGTCCCTGCATGCAAAGCGGGTCATGATTACCTGCGATCGTGGAGGTCGGTGGTTGGCCTTCGCCGGCCATAAGTACAGAACAACGCGCACCCTTCCAGTCCATCCCTTCTTGCTTCTCCTTCTTCCCGGTCCTTGATCCGTCTTGCTGCGATGGCTCCGATCCGCCGGTTCTCGTCGGCAGAGAAGGGAAAGGCTCCCCGAGAGGAACCAGACCCGCTCTCGCTGAAGAAACGGCTCGTCCTCCGCGGCCCGGACAAGGGGGCCCATCAGGTGGTGTCGAGGCCCTGGTGCAAGCGGGCACCGCCGGGGTTCCCGCTTCCCTTGTACGCCCACAATGAGGGCCCTGAAGGAGCTGATGCTGATCGCCACGGGCGGCGCCGCCGTCGGCGCCGACGGGTCACGAAGGTGTGGGTCGTCCCTCCTGGGGTCCACACCGAGGGCTCCTCCCGAGAGTTTGTGCTCCGCGCCGCCATGCCTCCTCAGTCTTGGATTCGCCTTCCTCCCTTCTTCGCCTCCATCGTCCCACAGGGAGAACTCCTGGAGCTTTGGCTGCAGCACGCCGGTTGCAGCACTCTCGCGACCGAGGCAGAGGTCGCGATCGTTGCCCCGGGCGAGGTCTTCATGACTCGAGGCTGGAGCGAAGTTGCTCGGGTTTGCAGGACAAGAGGCGCCTTCACGATCCACTTGGAGTACGACGGTGCTTCGGTGATGTTCTTCAAGGCCTTCGATGCGAACGGGTGCCGGCTGTAGTGCTGCCCCGAGAGAGGTGGCCGGGACCCTGCTGCGGCGAGGACTGGGCCCGCCGACCGCTCCCTTGGCGGCTCCTCAGGCGGCAGAGGCGTCGGAGGTTCCAGCGACTCCAGCGAGCTCTTCGCGACTCCGGAGACGAGCGACGACAGCTACGAGCCCCCGAGCCAGGCCGCTCCTGGAGCAGGGCGGGCTCGTCAGGCCGTCTCCGCCTCTGATCTGGATGGGGTTGGCGCTGGTGCTTGACGGCCCACTGTTGATGATTGCGTCTTTTGCAGGGGCGCGCGTAGTTAGCGTCCTTTTAGGATCTGTTCCCTGCGAGGAATCAAAGACGCGTCCCGTGGGGGCTTATAAGGTGCCTGTGATCCTGTTTTGTTAATATAACCCTTGTCGTAGAATTGTGCGAGTTGCTCATTCCGTCTTAGCTCAATTCTCCCTTTCAAACCTCACGAGGGCTTGGTGCTCTGCGCCGACAGGTCCCAGTCCCAAGGCGGCTTCAGCCATCGCTAGTATGCCAGGTCGCGATGCCGTGGTCAAGGCTAGGAGGTGAGCGACCCGGAGTCCGGTAAGAGCCCCTGAGTTGTGATGCTCAGGAGGTCCCCTTTGGCGCTCAAGCAGCCGTCGTTCGGTGAGAAAGGAGAGCGGCGTCGCTAACACGGGATTGCATTAGGTGCGGGGATGGTGCCACGGTAGCTGGTGCTTCCGGGTGGTGACTTATCTCGAGAATCAGGGGTCGCTCTCTGGTGTGTCGCCGGGTCCGTGCATCGGCAGGCGTGAGGTTGCTCGGCGAGGTCCTCGCGTGTCCCTCCCCTCTCGCCTTTGCTCCCCTTTCTGCTCTACATCCTCGGGTCCCGGCCCTCGAGCGAGTCTCAGCCATCGCTGGTATGCCAGGTCGCGATGCCGTGGACAAGGCCAGAGGGTGAGGGCTGGAGAGCCAGTAGGAGCCCTGAGTCGCGATGCTCAGGCACCCCCCCCTTAACATGCAAGCGGTTCGCGTGGATGAGAGTGAAGGAGACACCGCAAGGGCCTCGCCTGACGCAGCTCCTTTAGGAGATCCTGTAGACCTATCATAGAAAGAACGAGGGGTTGCCATGACAATTGACAGTCAGCCGTTGGTTGCTTCCGTGGGGCGATGAGGCACTGAAGGCTTGACAAGGTGGCGCCATGCGGGGCTGCCGCAGCCAGAGCTCAGCCATTCAGGTTTGTCGGTGTTGCAGGGATGGACCCATGCGCAAGCATCGTGCCATTTGGGAGCAGCTCCGTCAGTTGGCATCACTTGAGCAGGCAACTAGGTCAAACTCATTAGCCGCGGAGGAGTGGATTCATTCAAATAGATGTTGGGAAGGTGGACGTCACTGGGTCAGGCCCGAGCGACTTGGGGATGATGCAGCCCGAGGGGCGCCCCCAACAAAGTAAGCTAACAACATGAAATAAAAGGGATACATGCCGCAGGGACGGACCCACGCGGCCTGGGAATAATACAGCCCTGGGGGGCGCTCCCAGCTGGAAGTGAAACTTGAAAGATGTCACCTGATGATGTTGAGGACGAAGGAGTGTTGGTGTAGCAGACTCGATAGGCTGCGGAAGCCGATCCTCATGAGCCCCCAGGCCTAGGGGCCTCGGGAGGCTCCGGAGGCGCTGGTGGCTCCTCGCGGACCATCTCCATCTCCTCCAGGGCTGCGGAACGCCTGGCCTCTTGTGCCTCCATGATGCCCCTCATGAGGCGCTGGTACGTGGCAGCCGCGTTCGGCAAGCCGTAAGGCATGCGAACGTAGCTGTGGGGTGGGCCTCCGCAGCGCCCCACTCGCAAGGGCCAGAGACGCTCCAGAGAGGCGACTCGATTGAGCCCTGGTATGTCGATGCGAACGCGCAGCCCACCATCCTCGCCTGGATGGGGAGCCACTGCTGGTAGGCGGCAGCCGCCTTTCATGACTCTTGACTCCTGTAGCTCCTGAATGGCCTTGCTGACGAACTCCTGAGGGTCTGGCTCTCCTTGCCTTACTCCTTCTTGAGGGAAACGTGCTTCGAAACACGCCTCCATGTGGTGCCCAAGCGCCTCCCTCGTGACCTTAGCCAGGTCGGTGGCCCTCCAGGTGAGAGCCCCCGAGCCCTGCCTGAGGAGGGCGCCGGGCGCGCTTTCCTATGCGATGGAAGGAGGTTCCCCCTGGGCAGGCGCGGGCCCTGAGGGGCCTGCCTCCTGAGGGGCCGGGCTGGACGATGTCTTCTTCTTCTTGGGGGCGGTCTCGGGAAGCCTCCTGCTTCCGCGATCCGGGTCTTCCAGTGACGCGGCCTGAAAGGCTCGTTCCAGGGAACACACTGCGTCCTTCTCTTCACGGGGCACCGTGATGACTCCGCCACTTCCTGGAATCTGGAGGACATTGTAGCCGTGGTGAGTTACGGCCATGAACTTGGCCAACGCTGGGTACCCAAGGATGGCATTGTACGGCAGGCGAATGTGAGCGACGTCGAAGTCGATGAGCTCGGTGCGGTAGTTGTCGCGTGCCCCGAAGGTGACAGGGAGGCGGACCTGCCCAATCGGGACCGTGGAGCCGTCGGTGACTCCGGAGAAAGGCTTGGTTGGCTGAAGCTGGCTGTAGGGCACTTGGAGATTGTTGAATGTTTCCACGGACAGGATGTTGAGCCCTGCCCCGCCATCGATGAGGGTCCTGGTGACCACCACGTTGTTGATGATTGGGGAACAAAGCATCAGGAGGACTTCGGCTGTAGCCGCACACTTGAGCTGATCTGCTAAGCTGAACGTGATGGCGCACGCCGACCACCTGAGAGGGCGCGTGGCTTCGATCTTGGAGAGGACTGCATTCACTTTGCGGGCGAACTGCTTGAAGATGCATTGAGAGGCTGGGGCTTGAGCCCTGCCCAGGATGCAGGCGATCGCGTGCGGCTCCTGGAAGCCCCCAGTCCCCTCGTCCTGGTGGCGGTCCTCGTTTCTCCTTGGCTGCGACGGCAGCAGAGGGAGGCCTGCGTTGCCTTGCGGGCGATCCTCGCGAGGCTGATCCCTCCAGTCTCCCTCACGAGGCGGATCTTGCCAGCGATCCTCGCGAGGTTGATCGCGCCACCCTTGGCGCGGGCCGCGGTCCTCCCAGCGTCCTGCGTTCCTTCCTCCTCCTCGACCGTAGCCCCGGTCACCGCGGTCGGGACGACGGCCGATCCTTCCTTCTCGCACGGCTCGGAGCTCTTGAAATTCGTTGGTGTTGTGGGTGTGGAGGTCGTGGTACACACAGTATCGACTGTCCTTGGGAGGTTCGGGCAGATCTCTGCCCCGCTTGGTGTCTGGTTCTGCCGCGAGCACGGCAGCCCCCTTGCACTCCACATCCTTGGCCTTGGGCTTCTTCTCTTCTGGGTCTGCGGCAGGCAGCTCGAGGAGGGAGAGACGCCCTTCCTCAGCCCTGGCGCACTTGGTTGCCAAGTTGAATAGCTCCAAGGAAGTGCACATGTCTTCATGCATCGCCAGCTCCTCCTTCATCTTGACACCGCGCACGTCGTCGGAGAAGGCTGAGATGATGGCCTCCTCAGTCGCCTTGGGAATCTTGAGGCGTGCGTTGTTGAAGCGCTGGATGTACTTCTGCAGGGTCTCCCGGGGTTGTTGCTTGATGCGGCGCATGTCGCTCATGGCGGGTGGCCGGTCGCGAGTGCCTTGGAAGTTGGCGATGAAGCGGGTGCGCATCTCGTCCTAGGAGGAGATCGTGCCTGGAGCTAGGTTCAGGAGCCAGGTGCGGTCCCTATCCTTGAGCGCCATGGGAAACCAGTTCACCATGACCTTCTCGTCTCCGTTGGCAGCTTCGATGCCCAGATCATAGAGCTGGAGGAACTCCGCAGGGTTGGCTGTGCCGTCGTAACGAGGAGGCAGGTCTGGCTTGAACTTGCCGGGCCACGCGACGCTGCGTAGCTCGGTGGTGAAGGCACGGCAGCCTGCTGTGGCCACGGGAGGCCTTGGGTGACGAAGAGCTTGGTCTTGCATGCCCCCACGCGCTGCAGCTGGGAGCAGCGCGGGGTCTTGGCGTGCGGGAGCAGGAGCATGGTCGCGACGTGCTGGAGCAGGGAGCGCCCGGGCAGCTTCTTGCGGGCGAGGGACTTCTTGGCAGATTTGCTCTTGCCGCGCTGGCACCTGACGGAGCGGGTTCCGCTCAGGGGCCACGCGCCTTGGAGCCATGGCGCCTTCTTGAGGAGGAGGCGACCGGGGCACCGCCGGAGCCTCGTCGCCCGCGCGGGGCGGGGTGCGGTGCAGCGGAACGGATGGCGCAGGAGAGCCCCCTGCGGTCCGGACGAGCTCGGCGACGCGGTCGAGCCATTCTTCATAGACATCGTCGATGGGACGGTAGCGCAGGAGCTCGTTTGCCGCGATGAGCGCAGCTCGAGCCTCCATGGGTGCGCGGAGCGCGCGGGACGAAGAACCAGCTGGGGTGAGCAAGGGAGTAGCGGTGCGGCCGTCTTGCCGCACTGACCGATGCTGAGACGATGCTTGCTGCTCGTCCCCCACCGGGCCGGTGGCGGTGTTGACGGCAGGTGACGGGGAACAGCAAGGACGCCTGCCGATAGGAGCCGTCTAGGCGACGCGGGAAGCGAGAGCGGCCCGGCGCTCGGCGCGGGCCCGACGAGCGTCAGACATGGGCGCGATGGTCGAAGGAGAACGGGGTGGTGGAAGAAGAATTCTGGCGCACCCGTACCTGGCGCGCCAAATGTCGGATTTCGGGTTCCGGCAGACCCTTGAGGTTCGAACACTGGGGTGCACGCGGAGATTTCGCCTCCTACCTACCTGCACCCCTCCGCCTCGCTAAGATCTAATCTAAGGAAAGAACAGCACAAGAAACACAGGATTTATACTGGTTCGGGCCACCGTTGTGGTGTAATACCCTACTCCAGTGTGTGGTGTGGTGGATTGCCTCTTGGGCTGATGATGATGAACGATACAAGGAAGAACAGCCTCGCGAGGGTCTGTTCTTTGCTGGGGGGAACGAACTGCTAGGAGGAGTTCAGTCACCCTTCTCTCTCTCTCTCTCTGATTTCGATCCGATCCTTCCTTCTCGATGCTCGATCTCAACCCTCGAACCTCGAACCTCTAACCACTAACCTCTAACCTCTAACCTCTCTGTGGGTGGTTGGTCCTATTTATAGGCAATGGCCCTAGGCCTCTTCCCAAATATTGAGCGGGAAGGGCGCCAACAATTGGCCATTTTGAAGGGGAACATCTTCTACACTTATCCTGACTAAAGTTGGTCCTCGCCTGCACAAAGCTCTGGTGGTGGCGCCGTCTTGGGCTCCACGACGACCTCCGTCTTGCAGTCCTCCTGGTCTTGGTCTTGTTGCACTGAAATGGCAACCTTTGCCTGATGCCTCGGTACTCCGCGGCTGCGCTTGCCCCCTTTGCACCAAAGGGGAAAGGAGGACACTGCGCGGGCTGGCGCCCGTCTGGCGCCCTTGGTCGTCATGGCTTGCGTCACGGGCACCTCGTGAGGTACCCCACCTTGATCTCTCCGCCTCCTCGTGAGCCAGCCTGGTGAGGCCGTGCCTGAGGAAGCTCCGTGTCGTCCGCCCCACGAGGCTTGGCCCCTCGCGAGGGTCTTGGGTCTGTGTTGATGAAGATGGGCCGTGCTGGGCCCCCCTTTGAGCCACGCCACAGGCCGCAGGCAGGCAAGTCTAGGGACCCCCGTTCTCGGAACACCGACAGAGAATGCCTTACCCGCCGCTATCTTTTTCACCGCATCCAATTCCTGGAGGGCCTTCTGGGCTTCGGCCTTGGCAGATTTGGCAGTTTTAAGGGCCGCAGCAAGCTCGGCGCTCGCGTCTTCGAGTCGAGCTCCAAACTCTCATGTTTTTTCATGAGAGCCTGAAGCTCTTGCTGCACCTTGCCGACCTGCGCCTCAAATTTCTCCCGCTTGGTGCGCTCCGTGGCCGCTCTCTTCTTGGCGTCGGACAGCGCCTGCTTGAGGGTCACCACCTCAGTTGTGGCCCCTACAATAAGCAGTATACTCCTGTCATTTTTTGCAATTGCGTCTTCTTATAGGCATTTTTTCTATAAGGTATCTCTTACCTTCTTTCTCCTCGAGCTGCCGTTTGGCAAGGCCGAGCTCTTGCTCGGTCCGCTCGAGGCCCTGCTTCAGGGCACCCACCTCCGCAGTCAGTGCGGCGGTGGCCAGCAGCGAAGCCTGCATACGTATATTGACTCCTTTTTAGTTAGACTCCTGCGATATATAATAGATCCTCTATTCGGCTTTTCTTTCCGAACGCCAAACAGAGCATCAGGGGCTACTGTCTATGTGGTAATATTTTTACATATTTCTACTTACCTCGAAGCCTGTTAGAAGGCTGACACAAGCTTCAGTAAGTCCGCTTTTGGCGGACCGAACCTTCTGGACCACCATACTCATGATGATATGGTGCTCCTCGTCGATGGAGGCGCCCTTAAGCACCTCCAGCAGATTGTCCGGTGCCCCCGGTTGGACGGAGGACGCCGGCTCAATAGGCTTGCTCCTCTTGGCAGGAGTTCGCTTGCCGTGGTCCGGAACCGTTGATGATTCTGGCGCGGTGTCCGGCTTAAAGATGGACTTGGAGCCCTGGGCGGTCTTGTCCCCTTTACTCCTGGAGTCCGGGAGGTCGCCTCGCGGCTCCTCCTGGACCACCTCCTCTTGCCCCGGAGCTTGTCGCGATGCCACTTCAGCGTCATCCGCAGCACAGGGGGAGGCAGCGGGCGGAACTGAATTCACGTCCGATGAATCCAGGGAGCCGCACGACGACTCGTCGAGCCCGTCCTTGGGCGGGCTGCATGATTATATTCGACATTAGGGAAAGCTGCGCAACAAAAGGAATATCATGAGTTACTCCGGCATCCGAACACTTACGATTTCGCCGGACGCTTGGCCCTGTCCGGCCACTCCTCTTCGTCCTCGTCGGCGTCGGGGGCGTAGTCCGGCGGAGGGGTTTTCCTCTTCTTCGACCCATCGGCCTCCCCTACTAGGGTGGCCTTCCTCTTCTTTCCTCCCCCTGCTGGAGGGGGAGAGGTCTCTTCTTCCTCCTCCTCGTCTTCACGGGAGGAGTGCGTCTCGGACTCATCGGACGACGAGTCCGACACCACCATATGCCGGGAACTCTTTCGAGTCCCCGTGGCCTTCTTCTTCTTGGCCTTCTTCTCCGGCACCACATAAGGTGCCGGAATCAACAGCTTCACTAGGAGAGCAGGGGCTGGGTCTTCGGGCAAGGGAGCCGGACAGTTAATCAGTCCGGACTTCGCCTGCCAATCCTGTCAAAGGTGAGGGAGTTTAGATCCCGAATAGAGTCAAACTATGAAGAAAACTTAACATCCTGTAAAAGATGAAAATATTTTACCTCGCCAGCAGGACGCTGCGAGCTGAATCCGCGGTCTTCGGAGGCGGATGTGGGAGCCTCTGCCCCTTTGGTTAGCCCCTTCCAGACATCTTCGTACGTCGTGTCGAAGAGCCTGCTCAGAGTTCGGTGCTGCGCCGGGTTGAACTCCCACAAATTGAAGTCCCGTTCTTGACACGAAAGGATCCGGCGGACGAGCATGACCTGGACTATGTTGACAAGCTTGAGCTGCTTGTTCACCAGGGACTGGATGCATCTTTGTAGTCCGGTCACCTCTTCTTCGTCGCCCCACGACAAGCCCGTCTCCTTCCAGGACGTGAGCCGCATTGGGGGTCCGGATCGGAATTCAGGGGCTGCGATCCACTTCGGATCGCGTGGCTCGGTGATGTAAAACCACCCTGACTGCCATCCCTTCAAGGTCTCCACAAAGGAGCCCTCTAGCCATAGGACGTTGGCTATTTTGCCCGCCATGGCACCTCCGCACTCCGCCTAGTTGCCGCACACCACCTTTGGCTTGACATTGAAGGTCTTGAGCCAGAGGCCGAAATGGGGGTGGATGCAGAGGAAAGCCTCGCACACGACGATAAACGCCGAGATATTGAGGATGAAGTTCGGGGCCAGATCGTGGAAATCTAGGCCATAGTAGAACATGAGCCCGCGTACAAATGGGTGGAGGGGAAAACCCAGTCCGCGGAGGAAGTGGGGAAGAAATACTACCCTCTCATGGGGCCTTAGGGTGGGGAGAAGCTGCCCCTCCTCAAGAAGCCGGTGCGTGATGTCTTTGGACAGGTATCCGGCCTTCCTTAGCCTTTTGACATGGCCCTCCGTGACAGAGAAGACCATCCACTTGCCTCCCGCTCCGGACATTGTTGGAGAAGGTTAAGGTAGGAAGTGTGGGCTTGGGCGCTGGAGCTCGGGTGCGCAGAAGATGGATAGGCAAAGGAGGAAGAAGGCGTGGGTAAAAAGGTGGATCCTTATCCCCTTATATGAGCGGATGCGACTATGCGTCCCCACCAGCCTAGTAAAACTCGCTTGCCTCCCAAGCGCCGTGATAAATGGCGCGGTTGGGTTACCCACGTCCGTATTGATGAGAATCCCGTAAATGGGGGACACGATCTCTGCTTTGACAAGACGTGCCAAGGAAACCGCCTCGCAAAACACGCTGAGGTGGAAAAGTGAAAATGATTCGAATAAAGGCTTGGCCGTAGTGTGATGTCACGCTGTGGAATACGTCAGCAGATTAGATTTGTGTTAATATTATTCTCTCTGTGGCAATACGTGGAAACTTATTTTGCAGAGCCGGACACTACTCTTGGTGTTTACAAACTTTTATGAAGAATTTGGAGGAGGAACCCGCCTTGCAATGCCGGAGACAATCTATGCACCGGACTCGTCGTCATTGAAGCCTGGTTCAGGGGCTACTGAGGGAGTCCTGGATTAGGGGGTGTTCGGGTAGCCGGACTCCAGGACTATGAAGATACAAGATTGAAGACTTCGTCCCGTGTCCGGATGGGACTTTCCTTGGCGTGGAAGGCAAGCTTGGCGATGCGGATATTCAAGATCTCCTACCATTGTAACCGACTTTGTGTAACCCTAACCCTCTCCGGTGTCTATATAAACCGGAGGGTTTTAGTCCGTAGGACAACATCATCATACAACAATCATACCATAGGCTAGCTTGTAGGGTTTAGCCTCCTTGATCTCATGGTAGATCTACTCTTGTACTACCCATATCATCAATATTAATCAAGCAGGACGTAGGGATTTACCTCCATCAAGAGGGCCCGAACCTGGGTAAAACATCATGTTCCTTGCCTCCTGTTACCATCTGGCCTAGACGCACAGTTCGGGACCCCCTACCCGAGATCCGCCGGTTTTGACACCGACAAGCACCCTTTCAACAATCCCTCCGGTAGTGTTATTGAATCCTCGTAGTTGAGTAGTATGCATGAGGTAGGAACCCATCTCCCTGTTACCAAGCCCAGGACGTATATAGTTTTAATGCTACGCTATCATAGACGGGGTTTGGTATGAGTGCACGAGAGTGGTGTGAGAATGGAGGACTCTACGTCAATGACGATAACTCCATGATGGCATCTGCAAGGACTGCATCTTCAAGGACTCCAAGACTTCAAGATTTCGGGACTCGATACAAGAATTCAATACACAGTATTGGGTGAAGGACGGTTGACGGGCACCCTGGAGGAACCAGTGGATGGCTGGGATGCATGAAGAAGCTCCATGACATCTTGCGAAAAGCTTCACCCAGACTCAAAGAGACGGAAGAATAGTTCATGCCCGGAAGCTTACCTGTGCAACCGCAAGTCACTATGGGCTCTGGCTTGGTTGACCTTAGTGGTGACTCTGGCTGGGACGGTGCTAGCAGATGTAGAACTACGTTAGGATTGGATAAGCACCGGACAGTGGTCAGGGGAACTCTTCGGAAGACCATGTTTCGGTCGTCTTGTTCTCAAACACCGTGAAGTGCGAGAACGAAAAAAGAGGGATCGAATCTTGTGGGGAAAGTGTACAAACCTCTGCAGAGGGTTAAAACCTAATCGATTAGCCGTGTCCCCGGTTACAAACAACTTGAGCCTCTGGACTTGGATCTATCTCGGAAATCTCAACACCGGACTGATAATTTAATTGTGGGCAACATTATGATGATATGGGCTATGAGACATCGGTTGGCGGAACCATGTCATGATAGAAAACTCTTAGTATAGACTCCTTATAATAATTTGTTGTAGGGAAAATAAAACCAGCTTTTATGCAAAACAAAACTCAGACACAGAGCCACAAAGCCATATTGCATATAGTATAGTTTTATCATCTATTTTTCTCACAGTGATCTTGCCGGTACAGTCAATGTATTGACCTACATGGTTGCAACGTATCATGTTGCAGGATTATTTATTCGACGAGTGAGTTTCGTTGTTGGGTTATGATCTACACTCAACTTGCCGCTGGCGTTGATGGGACTCCACACCCTTTTGTTTGTTTCCGCTGCGACATATGAGGTATACATCAATTTTACGTTATTTATACATGTGATTGCGCTTTGATATATACATAGATGTACTGTGTGTGCCAGCATACTGATTCAGGGATGGCACGGATACACAGAGGCTTGACCGTCTGAGGTCGGGTCGCTACACGCATAGTCCATTGACACATCATGACGCCACCTTTATAATAAATCATTGTCCCGCACATAAAAATACACAGACCAAAGTAATTGTTTACAAACAAATTACTCTATGCAGATGAAGTAGATAATATGGGTATCACCTGATGTGTCTTTCAAACAAAGTGACTGTATAGAAATTTGATCAAATAATGCCTTCACGTCCAAACAAATAACCATCCATCCATCTAGTTTTTAAGTAAGTCACGCCACTCGAGCAATGCATCGAACCTGGATGTCCCTGTTAACTTATCTTTTATGTAAACAGTACTCAGTTAGTACTACTTCGTAACTGATCCTTTGCAACTCGCAGCGCCACACAAGCGGCAGTAGCTCGGCACGGCACGGAGCCGGTGACGCCCAAGACACATTGCCAGCAAAGGCAACTCGCAACCAGCAGTTTAGAACATAAACAGGTCAAGGAGAGGTGAAGACGGTGACTCGCGGTGTTTGGCGCAGGTAGGAACAACGACTCAGCGCGGCAGCAACGCGGGTCAACAAGGTAAGGGCGCCTCGGCGAGGCTGAGAAGCGGCCGGCGACTTTTAAATCGCGTGGGGATGGTAGGGCCAGGCCCGATCGGACAGCGCCGGAGAAGCAGGACTCGTACCTAGTGACAGATAGCAGCGGTGGCAATCGAAGACGGCGCCACTTCGGCGAGAGGGAAAATGAAACCGGGGCGGTTCGACAACGTGGCAGTACGAGGTCAACTCGGAGCAAAGGAGCAGTGAGGCCGGCTTGGCGCGGCAACGATGCATGACCGAGGAATCTCACGCCCGTTAACTTTCTCCAACAAGCCGTTGTCGACGTACGACACTGGGGATTGGACCTTTTCACCTGCCAGCTCGACCCGGTGTTGCAATCCTTGTCCAAACATGCATGCTCACGTGAAGCAGGACAGGTTGCCTCCTCAAAATCTGAGTTTTAACATGCACGGTACCCGCGTACTTGATGGATCACTTTATGCAATCCGTAACAACGTATAGTCTTGCCTTCAAGCAACGGTAGTGTAATTTTTTATTAGAAGTAGTACTACTCCGAGCAACAGTAGCAGCAGTCTTTGGCAGATCAATTTATGAAAACGCCTCGTATTTTGAATCTCGTCTCCTCATGCGTGTGTTGATTGATCCGACCCAGTGCACGACAGCTATAGAAAAATTCATGTCGGCCTTTGGAGTAGAAAACGTGGCAGATAAATCACCTTGTACAGAAGATCTCGTCTCGAACTCGGTGGATTGAAACGACGCGACCGTGGCGTACTGAACCCTAATCTCTCAATCTTCCAACTTGCATCTGCCAACCTCAAAATTAATAATAATTCTGAACATAGACTGATGAACGTGCCGACTCTGTTCAAGGCTGTCTCATGACAGGTTATCCTGCGTGCTTTCCATGCAGGAGCTTCTTTTCTTTGACATAACACGAGCTTCACAATCCCTGAATGAAATCCCTTCAAGAACTCAACACCACCGTGCGCAGGCCCCATGATGGGCGCCAACTATCGTGGAATTTTCACGGCAGATGTCCTTAGTGTGAGGACTTAGTCATGATGCCAACGCATCTATGTGGTAGCTTGAGAGGGGTTGAGTGGGACGAGAGACGCGAGGTTTTACCCAAGTTCGACCCCTCACAGTGGAGGTAAAAGCCTACATCTTGCTTCATTGATATTAAAGATGATGATCACAATTACAAGGGCACTCTATCTCGAGAGTTATTGACTTGTCTATCTAAACCTAGCTTGTGAAAACTTGTCCCTCTTGGGGTGCCCTATCCCTCCTTATATAAGTTGAAGGGGCGGCTTACATTACTAGTCCTAGTCGGATCAGGATTACTCTATTACAAGTGGAGTCCTAATCTTGCTTCCTTTGTAGGAGAATATTCCTTATGCATTTCTCTTAAGCCGTCCCACCATAACATGAGCCGGCCTTCCATGAACCGCCTGTTGGGCCACCGGGTCTTGTCGCTCCTCTGACCCGCCGGCCGGGTCACCAATGAGTCACCTGGCTCAGCCGGGTCATTAGTGAGTGGAGAGATCCGAGCGGGTCACTTAGTGAGTCGCCAAGTCAGGGTGGATAACCAATGAGTCGCCAAGTCCGGCCGGGTCATACATCCGGCCGGGTCATACCGCGGGGTATATCCCCGACAAGTTTGCTACTAAATACTTTGCTACAGATATTAAGTCTTTCAGGTGTGGTTGAATTGACAACTCGACTGCTAATACTTGAGAATATTCTTTGGCTCTCCTTGTGTCGAATCGATAAATTTGGGTTGAATACTCTACCCTCGATAATTGTTGTGATCCCCTATACTTGTGGGTTATCAGACGACGGCGGGCACAACGAGCAAACCAAGGTGGAGAACAAACATGAGCCATGGAAGATGTGGCAGTGTAGTGGCAGATGGAGGGGAGTACGAGGGCAATAACATGTAACTCAAGCTTACAAACGGTACAAAAGCCCCAGGATTAATTGTTCATCAAATTTAGATAAAACCCAGATTGAACACGGGAATAACATCTTACCCAACCACTGTTTTTGGCAGTCACAAACAAATGGATCGGTCTGATCCATAAAATCAACATCCTATGCTAAAAAAATTATTGGAACATGACCACAAGTTGTTATAAATAGAAGCCGAGCACATTCAGAAGCCCATTTGTCTACCTAAAACTTCTTTTTTTGCCATTCAACATGTCCGTCCGTGAGAAATATCTTGTTGAAAAACTTAAGCCATGGACAATAGTAACCTCGCATTCAACATGAAGAATGTGACAAAGCTTCTGTTTACCTGGTTGGATGCATATACTTCCATCGTTATTGTCCTCAAACAAATGTCATGAGAACTGATAAAATCCTGGTGCTTATTACGCCACCGATTGGTTATATTTTTTTCTCCATGTGTTAGTGCCTAAGTAGACATGAAGATTGAAAATAGTTAATGTCTAAAAAAAGAGTATGTCGAAAGAGCGACAGCTGGACAGTTAATTCTAGTACAATATATACGGGCTTTCAATGTGCATGAAATCATCACCTGTATATATAACTTCTCCAAACATGGAAAGCATCGCAGCAAGCCAATAATTATGTTTAGATCATAACTAAACATTCCGATATATAAGATCTTGAGAGAATCCAGCATCATTGGTAGGCTATCTATGGACGAACTCTTCATTGAGCATATAACATAATGTTAGTACCCAAAGTGTAGTCCAAGATTATATAAAACATATGCGCACAATTGAAAAATGCAGATTATGATTACAAATGTGTAGATGATAATATACAATAGCTGAATAAGTGTGCAGCCAAACACCAACTGGTGATCATTAAACGGATCAGGAATTACACCCAAGGTCTCTAGTTTGGGCGCAGAGACGATAGTTATCTGCGAAGGTATATAACAATAATCAAGGAGCAACCTTTGAAGTGAAGGGGCATCTTTGATGATGTGCCGATGTCCTTCAAAACAAATTCCAATGCTTTTAAGGTGAGGTGACTTTATTTGGAGACAATTGATATGGATTTCTATCCCCAAAGCAATCGGCAAGCACTCCAGGGCAGGGCAGCTAGCGTGGATGATGATGTGTAGTGAGGCCTCTGACAGATAAACCACCTCAACCGAAAGTTATTTTAGGAGTGGGAGTCGAAGCATTTGTACCAGATCGTGTGGTAGATGGCACCAAGCGAAGGAGGTGGTGTGGAGAGAAGAGGAAAACCATGATATGGACAACAGTGGTGTGGGCATAAATTCTTGGTGTTCAGTTCGTGGTATGAAACTTTCGTGGTAATGGTAGAACTCAAATTGCTGGAGTTATTTGAATTTAGGGGATGTCAGCTACGCATCCACCGTGCAGGGTATGGACAGCATGTAGCATGTCGGGATGTAGAGGTGTTGAATGGAGCCTTGGTGCGAGGAGATGATGGCTCCGAGGAGTTCAAAATCATGAATGAAAGATAGCTGGCGATAGTCGAGATTGAGGGGCGTAGTGCACCCTAGAGGGCGTCACCGAGTTGACAGGACTTGGGTGCGGCAGCAATCCTTGGTGGGGAGAAGCGAGATGATCTCCCCAAGGATGGCGTCCGGGAGATCGCTGATGCGCTCCACCCAAGATTCTATGGGTTCCTTAGATCCGGTGGGGGGCCTACCGCTTCTCCCTGCGCTGCCGGGTGCGGGATCTACAACCGGCATTGCCGCTGGCGGGAGCCTCATCTTCTTGGCGCTGTTGCCAGCCGACTCCATTTTCCTTGCGGGCGTCGTGCCGAGCTCACGGGTTTGAGCAGAGTAGCCAGAGACGAGCCTAGTGGTAGTGCGAGTGGGGAAGAAGGAGGGCTGGGTTTTTCTGTAGGAGTGGAAGAAGAGGAGCGGGCATTTTTTGTACGAGTGAGTGATGACCCACAAGTATAGGGATCTATCATAGTCCTTTCGATAAGTAAGAGTGTCGAACCCAACGAGGAGCAGAAGGAAAAGACAAGCGGTTTTCAGCAAGGTATTCTTTGCAAGCACTAAAATTATCGGTAACAGATAGTTGTGTGACACTAGTACATCGACGTGCTATACAAATGGTTTTTAACCCCTTTCTGCAATGGTATTTGGAACCGTCGCCAAGTGAGTGTGGGCGATAGGGGGGTCCTTCCCACACGACCCAGAAATTGTCGGGGATAGGCCCTCTTGGGACACAGGCTGGGGCCGTGTGCGATCGGGCGAGGCATCGAAACCCAATCATTTCCGTAGGTATGTACATCGCACACGGTAATCCGAGAAAAACATTTCCGTAGGTATGTACATCCCACACGGTGAATCCCATGAAATCATTTCCGTAGGTATGTACATCCCACACGGTTAATCCCAAAAAATCATTGCCGTAGGTATGTACATCCCACACGGTGAGTCCTAGAAAAACATTTCCGTAGGTATGTATATCACACACAGTTCTTTGTGTGCAAACGTTTGTGCAAGGTGGCCTAACGCAAATAGTTCGCTGCCGGAAGTCGTGTGTGATTGTTAGTCGATCGAATACGCCTACTTTCTAGAAACCGTGCGGGTTGTTTGAGTTCATCACCCACAGTGCTATCTGAGTAACCGTCTGCAATAGAAAACCCCAATAAGGATGGTAATTATCCTATTATTGATAATCCATATACCAATCAAACTGGTATTTCTTATAAAACACGCCAGATATTTCATATCCATATAAAAGCAACCTGGATTTTATAATCGAATTACATCAGATAGCTTCGGCACTCAGTTACGCCATTACACAACAGCACCAAGTTTCACATGCAGCATTAAAAACCTTTGGAAAGTAGCATCATACACGGTAAAGACAGATGAATCTCATCTAGGAAACTACTGCTACCTCTTGAGCATGCGTTGGTTTTCCCTTGAAGAGGAAAGGGTGATGCAGCAAAGTAGCATAAGTATTCCCCTTAGTTTTTGAGAACCAAGGTATCAATCCAGTAGGAGACTCAAACAAACAAGAACCTCGCAACCAACGCGATAAAGGGGTTGCCAGTCCCTTCACGATCACTTACGAAAGTGAGATCTGATAAAGATAACAAGATAATTTTTTTGGTATTTTTGTGTAGATTGGAAAGTAAAGATTGCAAAATAAACGGCAACAGAAATAGCTAGTAGTTGGGAGAATAATATAATGGAGAATAGACCCGGGGGCCATAGGTTTCACTAGTGACTTCTCTCAAGATAGCATAATCTACGGTGGGTGAACAAATTACTGTCGAGCAATTGATAGAAGAGCGAATAATTATGAGAATATCTAGGCATGATCATGTATATAGGCATCACGTCCATGACAAGTAGAATGGAAAATATAATAGCATGGAACAATCAAAAATTATAGATACGTTGGAGACGTATCAAGCATCCCCAAGCTTAATTCCTGGTCATCCTCGAGTAGGTAAATGATAAAAACAGAATTTTGATGTGGAATGATTCATAACATAATTTTCAAAGTAATTCTCTTTATTGTGGCATGAATGTTCAGATCCGAAATATTCAAGATAAAAGTTTAATATTAACATAAAAATAATAATACTTCAAGCATACTAACTAAGCAATTATGTCTTCTCAAAATAACAGGGCCAAAGAAAGTTATCCCTACAAAATCATATAGTCTGGCTATGCTCTATCTTCACCACACAAAATATTTAAATCATTGTGAGGCCCCCGATTTGACCGTACACTAATCATACACGCAAACGTGTACGATCAAGATCAGGGACTCACGGGAAGATATCACAACACAACTCTACAAATAAAATAAGTCATACAAGCATCATATCACAAGCCAGGGGCCTCGAGGGCTCGAATACAAGAGCTCGATCATAGACGAGTCAGCGGAAGCAACAATATCTGAGTACAGACATAAGTTAAACAAGTTTGCCTTAAGAAGGCTAGCACAAATGGGATACAGATCGAAAGAGGCGCATGCCTCCTGCCTGGGATCCTCCTAAACTACTCCTGGTCGTCGTCAGCGGGCTGCACGTAGTAGTAGGCACCTCCAGCATAGTAGGAGTCGTCGTTGACGGTGGCGTCTGGCTCCTGGGCTCCATCGTCTGGTCGCAGCAATCGGGGATAGAAAGGGGAAAAGAGGAAGCAAAGCAACCAAAGTACTCGCAAGCAAGGAGCTACACTACATATGTATGCATTGGTATCAAATGGATAAGGGGTATCATTTGTGGACTGAACTACAGGATGCCGGAAAAAGAGGGGGATAGCTAGCCCTGTCGAAGACTTCGCTTCTGGTAACCTCCATCTTGCAGCATGTAGAAGAGAGCAGATGGTAAGTTCACCAAGTAACATCGCATAGCATAATCCTAACCGATGATCCTCCCGTCGTCGCCCTGTGAGAGAGCGATCACCGGTTGTATCTGGCACTTGGAAGGGTGTGTTTTATTGAGTATCCAGTTCTAGTTGTCATAAGGTCAAGGTACAACTCCAAGTCGTCCTGTTACCAAAGATCACGGCTATTCGAATAGATTAACTTCCCTGCAGGGGTGCACCACATTTCCCAACACGCTCGATCCCCTTTGTCCGGACACACTTTCCTGGGTCATGCCCGACCTTAGAAGATCAACACGTCGCAGCCCTACCTAGGCACAACGGAGAGGTCAGCATGCCGGTCTAAATCCTATGTGTGCAGGGGTCTGGGCCCATCGCCCATTGCACACCTGCATGTTGCATGGGCGGCCGGAGAGCAGACCTAGCAACCTCCATTACAAAGGAAGTTGCGTTACATGGTCCAACCCGGCGCGTGCCGCTCAGTCGGTGACGTCACGAAGGCTTTGGCTGATACCACGACGTCGAGTGCCCATAACTGTTCCCGCGTAGTTGGTTAGTGTGTATAGGCCAGTGGCCAGACTCAGATCAAATACCAAGATCTCATTAAGCGTGTTAATTAATGTAACCGCGGACGCCGGCCAGGGCCAGGCCCACCTCTCTCCTAGGTGGTCTCAACCTGCCCTGTCGCTCCACCACAAAGTAACAGTCGGGGGCCATCGGGAACCCAGACCCACCACTACCTGGATAGAACCACCTGCCCCTTCGGCCCCACATCAGAATCACTTGCGGGTAATCTACGAGCCGACCCGACTTTAGTCACCACATGTATCATATAATATGTATGTAAGTATATACCCATGATCATCTCCCAAGTGATCATGGTCCGATAGTATAGCATGGCAGACGGACAAGAATGTAGGGCCACTGATGGAATACTAGCATTCTATACTAAGCATTTAGGATAGCAGGTAAAGGTAACAATAGTAGTAGCAAAGACAGGCTATGCATCAGAATAGGATTCAAAAAGCAGTAACATGCTACACTACTCTAATGCAAGCAGTAGAGAGAA
>NC_057812.1:312514141-312514811 GCF_018294505.1 Triticum aestivum
GGGAGGGCTTGCCTGGTTGCTCTGGCAAGAGAGAGGGGTCGTCAACACCGTAGTCATACTGGGTAGCAGCGGCGTCGGTCTCGGTGTCTAGCAAGAGAAGAGGGGGGGGGGATAATAAATATTAAGCAAACAGACGCATAGCGATGCATGACATGACAAGTAGCGGTGTTAGGGGTGCCCTAACATGGTATAAGGTGGTACCGGTGAAGGGGGGAAACATCCGGGAAAATATTCCCGATGTTTCGCGTTTCCGGACAAATGAACCGGAGGGGGAAAGTTGCATGTTCGCTATGCTAGGGATGCGTGGCGGACGAACGTGTTGTGTATCCGGATTCGTCCCGTCGTTCTGAGCAACTTTCATGTACAAAGTTTTTCCATCTGAACTATGGTTTATTTTATATTAATTTTTAAAGTTTTTACAACACTTTCAGACTTAGCAGATTTAGTTTAATTCAAAAATTAATTTATTACGTCACCAAGACGTCATCATGATGTCAGTGGTCAAAGTTGACCATTGACCAGTCAACTAGATAGGTGGGTCCCGGTCGTCATAGACTGTTAACTAACTAAGAGTTAAACAGTTTAATTAGCAGGTTAATTAGGTTAAATTAATTAAGCAAAATTAATTAATTAATTAATTAATTCATTTCTTTATTCTTTCTTTTCAATT
>NC_057812.1:312515511-312529946 GCF_018294505.1 Triticum aestivum
GGCGCGTAACGCGGCTGGGTGGCGCGCGCGTGCGCACGGGGAGGCGAGGGCGGGCGGAGGAGGCGTGTGGGCACGGGCGGCGGCCGGCGACGCTGGGGAAAGAGGGAGGCTGGGGCAAGCCGGGCAAGGGGAGCAGCAGCAAGCAGTAGCAGAGAGCAGCGGCAGCCTACGAGCGGACGAGGCGGGCGCGGGCGGTGCATGGGCACGCGCGGCGAGGGAGCCGAGCTCCGGGTTAGGGCGTCTGAGGCGAACAAGCATGGCTACGGCGATGCATGCGTAAGGGAATAGGGGGGAAGGAGCAGCAGCTCATAATGGAGCTTGAGGAGGGGTCGACTGGGCCGAGGACGAGGGGATCAATGCGGTGGACGGGGCAGACACCGGCGATGGGGAACAAACGCGTGCACTAGCGATGAGGCTTCCCAGCCTCCATCAAGTGGCGCAGCAGATGTAGGTGAAGGCAGCGGCTCTCCTGGGCAGCCCGAAGAGGCTTGGGTTGGCAAATGGCCATGGTGGCGAGGGCACCTCGGCGACGAGCATGCTCTGTTGAGCTCGGGAGAGAGAGAGAGGCAAGTGAGGGAGATGGGGATCGAGCAGAGGCGCTCTGTCTCACGTCCCTGGCGGCGCGAGGTGGGGGGTCGAGGGGAGTGGGATAGGAGGAAATGGGATCGGGGAGAGTTGGGTTATCTAACCCTAGCAGGCCAGCCAGTGGCCCAAGGCCCAGGGGGAATGAGGGTTAGGTGGGCTAAGCTGTGTACTATAACTGTGGGCTACAGTGCACAATATTTCTTTGTTTTTTATATCTTTTCTATTTTAGATTTTGCATTGTTGTTTTCTATCTATTTTCTATATATTTTACCTTTTAATAAATACCAAAGCCATACCTATCATAGTATTTGCCACTACCACAATTAACTTGGCACCTAAGATAAAGTAGTTCGTAATTGTTTATTATTTTAAAACCATTCAAATAATAGTTTTCGTTACTGTTTTATTCATCTTATAGTATGTAAACATCTTATAAGAGTGTGGTTTCTCCACCATTAATACTTAGGATTTATTTGTTCCATTTTGAACATTTTAGTTTTAATGTTTGAAAACTTTTATTGTTTGCCTAGCTTTTGAATTTTGAATTTGAATCAGTTTCGAACTAACGCAAGATTGTCAACAGTAATCAAAGTGACGTGGCATCATTAGCAGAGAGTTACTGTAGCTTAATTACCCGAGCGTCACAATCAAGCACAACCCCGATGACAAGCCAAGCAATTGTTTCATACTTTTGACATTCTCAAACTTTTTCAATCTTCATGCAATACATGAGCGTGAGCCATGGATATAGCACTATAGGTGGAATAGAATGGTGGTTGTGGAGAAGACAAAAAAGGAGAAGATAGTCTCACATCAACTAGACGTATCAACGGGCTATGGAGATGCCCATGAATAGATATCAATGTGAGTGAGTAGGGATTTCCATGCAACAGATGCACTAGAGCTAAAGGTGTATGAAAGCTCAAAAAGAAACTAAGTGGGTGTGCATCCAATTTGCTTGCTCACGAAGACCTAGGGCATTTTGAGGAAGCCCATCATTGGAATATACAAGCCAAGTTCTATAATGAAAAATTCCCACTAGTATATGAAAGTGACAACATAGGAGACTCTCTATCATGAAGATCATGGTGCTACTTTGAAGCACAAGTGTGGTAAAAGGATAGTAGCATTGCCCCTTCTCTCTTTTTCTCTCATTTTTTATTTAGCCTTTTCTCTTTTTTTATGGCCTCTTTTTTTTCGTCTGTAGTCTCATCCCGACTTGTGGGGGAATCATAGTCTCCATCATCCTTTCCTCACATGGGACAATGCTCTAATAATGATGATCATCACACTTTTATTTACTTACAACTCAAGAATTACAACTCGATACTAGAACAAAAATATGACTCTATGTGAGTGCCTCCGGCGCGGGATATGCGATGAATCAAGAGTGACATGTATGAAAGAATTATGAACGGTGGCTTTGCCACAAATACGATGTCAACTACATGATCATGCAAAGCAATATGACAATGATGAAGTGTGTCATAATAAACAGAACGGTGGAAAGTTGCATGGCAATATATCTCGGAATGGCTATGGAAATGCCATAATAGGTAGGTATGGTGGCTTTTTTGAGGAAGATATATGGTGGGTTTATGGTACTGGCGAAAGTTGCGCGGTACTAGAGAGGCTAGCAATGGTGGAAGGGTGAGAGTGCGTATAATCCATGGACTCAACATTAGTCATAAAGAACTCACATACTTATTGCAAAAATCTATTAGTTATCGAAACAAAGTACTACGCACATGCTCCTAGGGGGATATATTGGTAGGAAAAGACCATTGCTCATCCCCGACCGCCACTCATAAGGAAGACAATCAATAATTAAATCATGCTCCGACTTCATCACATAACGGTTCACCATACGTGCATGCTACGGGAATCACAAACTTTAATGCAAGTATCTCTCAAATTCACAACTACTCAACTAGCATGACTCTAATATTACCATCCTCATATCTCAAAACAATCATAAAGAATCAAACTTCTCATAGTATTCAATGCACTTTTTATGAAAGTTTTTATTATACTCATCTTGGATGCCTAACATATTAGGACTAATTTTATAGCCAAAGCAAATTATCATGCTATTCTAAAAGACTCTCAAAATAATATAAATGAAGCATGAGAGATCAATACTTTCTATAAAATAAAACCACCACCGTGCTCTTAAAAAGATATAAGTGAAGCACTAGAGCAAAATTATCTAGCTCAAAAGATATAAGTGAAGCACATAGAGTATTCTAATAAATTCTGATTCATGTGTGTCTCTCCAAAAGGTGTGTACAGCAAGGATTATTGTGGTAAACTAAAAAGCAAAGACTCAAATCATACAAGAAGCTCCAAGCAAAACACATATCATGTGGTGAATAAAAATATAGCCTCAAGTAAAGTTAGTGATGGACGAAGATGAAAGAGGGGATGCCTTCCGGGGCATCCCCAAGCTTAGGCTTTTGGTTGTCATTGAATTTTACCTTGGGGTGCCTTGGGAATCCCCAAGCTTAGGATCTTTCCACTCCTTATTCCAAAATCCATCAAATCTTTACCCAAAACTTGAAAACTTCACAACACAAAACTCAACAGAAAATCTCACGAGCTCCGTTAGTATAAGAAAACAAATCACCACTTAAGGTACTGTAATGAACTCATTATTTAATTATATTGGTGTTAAACCTACTGTATTCCAACTTCTCTATGGTTCATACCCCCCGATACTAGCCATAGATTCATCAAAATAAGCAAACAACACACAAAAAACAGAATCTATCAAAAATAGAACAGTCTGTAGTAATCTGTAGGTTTCGAATACTTATGTAACCCCAAAAATTCTAAAATAAATTGGTGGACGTGAGGAATTTTTCTATTAATCATCTGCAAAAATAATCTACCTAATCGCACTCTCCAGTAAAAAATGGCAGCTAATCTTGTGAGCGCTAAAGTTTCTGTTTTTTACAGCAAGATCGCAAAGACTTCCCTCAAGTTTCCCCAAAGGTTCTACTGGGCACAAACACTAATTAAAAACTTAAAAATACATCTAAACAGAATCTATATGAATTATTTATTACTAAACAGAAACAAAAAGCAAGAGACAAAAATAAAATTGGGTTGCCACCCAACAAGCGCTATCGTTTAACGCCCCTAGCTAGGCATAAAAGCAAGAATAGATCTAGGTATTGTCATCTTTGGTATGCAATCCATAAGTGGATCTCATAATAGATTCATAAGGTAATTTTATTTTATTTCTAGGAAAGTGTTCCATGCCTTTTCTTAATGTAAATTGGAATCTAATATTTCCTTCTTTCATATCAATAATTGCACCAGCCGTTCTAAGGAAAGGTATACCAAGAATAATAGGACATGTAGGATTGCAATCTATATCAAGAACAATGAAATCTACGGCACATAATTCCTATTTTCAACAACAAGAACATCATTAATTCTTCCCATAGGTTTCTTAATGGTGGAATCCGCAAGATGCAACTTTAAAGAACAATCATCAAATTCACGGAAACCTAACACATCACACAAAGTTTTTGGAATCGTGGAAACACTAGCACCCAAATCACATAAAGCATAACACTCATGATCTTTAATTTTAATTTTAATAGTAGGTTCCTACTCATCATAAAGTTTTCTAGGGATAGAGACTTCTAATTCAAGTTTATCTTCATAAGATTGCATTAAAGCATCAATGATATGTTTGGTAAAAGCTTTATTTTGACTATAAGCATGAGGAGAATTTAACACGGATTGCAACAAGGAAATACAATCAATTAAAGAACAATTATCATAGTTAAACTCCTTGAAATCCAAAATAGTGGGTTCATTGCTATGTAAAGTTTTGACCTCTTCAATCCTACTTTTACCAATTTTTGCATCAAGATCTAAAAACTTTGAATCATTGGAACGCCTTTTAACTAAAGTTGACTCATCTCCAGTCCCATATTTATCAAAATTCATAGTGGCAAACAAAGATTTAATAGGGGACACATCAATCACTTTTACATCTTCATCATTATTATCATGGAAACAAGAAGAACACGCTTTTACAAAGCAATCCTTTTTAGCACGCATCCTAGCGGTTCTTTCTTTGCATTCATCAATGGAAATTCTCATGGCTTTGAGATACTCATTGATATCATGCTTAGGTGGAGTAGATCTAATTTTCAAAGAATCAACATCAAGAGAAATTCTATCCACGTTCCTAGCTAACTCATCAATCTTAAGCAATTTTTCTTCAAGCAAAGCATTGAAATTCTTTTGCGAATTCATAAATTCTTTAACACTAGTATCAAAATCTGATGGCATCTTATTACAATTTCCATAAGAGTTGTTGTAGGAATTACCATAATTATTAGAGGAATTACTAGGGAAAGGCCTAGAATTAAAGTTTCCTTTATACGTGTTGTTACCAAAATTGTTCCTACCAACAAAATTCACATCCATAGATTCATTATTATTCTCAATCAAAGTAGACAAAGGCATATTATTAGGATCAGAAGAAACACTCTTATTAGCAAATAACTTCATAAGTTCATCCATCTTTCCACTCAAAACATTAATCTCTTCTATCGCATGAACCTTTTTACTAGTAGATCTTTCGTTGTGCCATTGAGAATAATTAACCATAATATTATCTAGGAGTTTAGTAGCTTCTCCTAAAGTAATATCCATAAAAGTGCCTCCCTCGGCCAAATCTAAAAGATTTCTAGAAGCAAAATTCAATCCAGCGTATTTTTTTTGTATAATCATCCATAAATTCAAACCATGTGTAGGGAAATCACGTATCATTAATTTCATCCTCTCCCAAGCTTGTGCAACATGCTCATGATCAAGAGAGATGCTCTTAGCGGGAGGAAAATACTTAGAGATAAAAGCATCTTTGCACTTATTCCATGAATCAATACTATTTTTAGGCAAAGAGGAGAACCAAGTTTTAGCACGATCTCTAAGTGAAAATGGAAATAGCTTCAATTTAACAATATCATTATCCACATCTTTCTTATTTTGCATATCACATAAATCAACAAAGTTGTTTAGATGAGTAGCGGCATCTGCACTATTAAGGCCAGAAAACGGATCTTTCATAACAAGGTTCAACGAAGCGGTATTGATTTCACAAGACTCAACATCGGTAAGAGGAGCAATCAGAGTGCTAATAAAATAATTATTGTTGGTATTGGAAAAATCACACAATTTAGTATTATCTTGAGCCATCGTGACAAATAGTCCAACACACAAGCACACAAGAAGCAAGCGGAAAGAGACGAACGGAAAAGAGGCGAACAGAAATGAGGGCGAATAAAATGGCAAGGGTGAAGTGGGGGAGAGGAAAACGAGAGGCAAATGGCAAATAATGTAATGCGAGGGATAAGAGTTTGTGATGGGTACTTGGTATGTCTTGACTTGTGCATAAATCTCCCCGTCAATGGCGCCAGAAATGGCTTGTTGACGGGAGATCAAATCTCGACTTGACTTGGTGCAAATCTCCCCGGCAACAGCGCCAGAAATCCTTCTTGCTACCTCTTTAGCATGCTTTGGTTTTCCCTTGAAGAGGAAAGGGTGATGCATCAAAGTAGCATAAGTATTTCCCTCAGTTTTTGAGAACCAAGGTATCAATCCAGTAGGAGACTACACGCAAGTCGCCTAGTACCTGCACAAACAAACAAGAACCTCACAACCAACGCGATAAAGGGGTTGTCAATCCCTTCACGGTCACTTACAAAAGTGAGATCTGATAAAGATAATAAGATAAATATTTTGGGTATTTTTTGTAGATTGTAAAGTAAATATTGCAAAATAAACAGCAACAAAAATAGCTAGTAGTTGGGAGAATAATATAATGGAGAATAGACCCGGGGGCCATAGGTTTCACTAGTGACTTCTCTCAAGATAGCATAATCTACGGTGGGTGAACAAATTACCGTTGAGCAATTGATAGAAAAGAGAATAATTATGAGAATATCTAGGCATGGTCATGTATATAGACATCACGTCCATGACAAGTAGACCGAAATGATTCTGCATCTACTACTATTACTCCACACATCGACCGCTATCCAGCATACATCTAGAGTATTAAGTTCATAAGAACAGAGTAACACATTAGGCAAGATGACATGATGTAGAGGGATAAACTCAAGCAATATGATATAAACCCCATCTTTTTATCATGCGCTTTCATGGTTGGATCCACAAAATCTTAATGCAAAAGAACATCACTTTATATTGCCGCTTGTGATAAAGAACTTTATTATGCAGTCTGTCACTTTTATTTCTTCCATATCACAAGTTCGTATAAAGCTTATTTTCTTCACACTAATAGATCATACATATTTAGAGAGCAATTTTTATTGCTTGCACCGAGAGGACAACTTACTTGAAGGATCTTACTCAATCCATAGGTAGGTATGGTGGACTCTCATGGCAAAACTGGTTTAATTGCAACAATGACCAAAACTATGTTTGTCAACTCTCAACAACTTTTATTCATCATACTCTTTACATGTGAAGTCATTACTCTCCATAAGATCAATATATGATCTTTTTATTCCTTTATTTTATTTTATTCTCTCAAGATCATAACACTAAATCAAAGCCCTGAACTCGAAACTACTCTTTATTATATATAACTCAAGGACTTGATTACATAGATAGATCTCGAAACAAAACTCAAAGCTAGATTATACTAAAAACTTTATTCTACTAGATCAAGATATAACCGAAGGATCGAACTAAGAAAAACAATAAAGGTAAGGGTGTGATGGTGATACGATACCGGGGCACCTCTCCCAAGCTTGGCAGTTGCCAAGGGGAGTGCCCATACCCATGTATTTATGTCTTTTTCTTCGAAGGTGATGATGTTGGAGTTCTTGATGGATCTGTTAGCTTCATCAAGGCACCTTTCAGGACTTGCAGTTCCTAGAGCATACATTGGAGCATATTTGCATTCTTTTGGATTTCCTCCAAAAGATGCTTATTTTCAGGCCACCAAGAACCTTTTCCTGCATTGCTTTCACTCGGATGGGATATGTCCCAATTGGAGGGTATATGTGTACGAGGGATGTTCTCCACTTTGTAATTATGAACCAAATTATGAAAGTTGTTCCAATGTAACCCGTGTAAGGGCATCCTAGGGGGAAGCCCTTCTCGAACCTCTTGGTCTTCATGGTTGTTTGTAGTCCCTATTGCTTGGTGGGAATTTGGAATAGTGGAGATGCCCGCCAAAGTACCTATTTCCGATGCTGGAGGTTGTTCTTCAAGCGAATCTCCTTCATCCCCCTCCATCGTGGCTACCTCGGCATCCTCCCTTCTAAGTTCCATCTACATCAACCAAGCATCGCCGTCCGTGTTGTCGGAGGAGGAGGACGACATGATGCGTAGCCTTGAAAACTCTGGCAGAAAATAGCTCAAAACAAAAACAGAGGATTTTTGTCGTGATACGATGGTCAAAACCTTCGGGAGATTATATAATGAATTTTTACCGACCAGAAGCAGTATTGTGCAAGAAAACGGAGTCCGGAGGGGGCACGAGGTGGCCACAAGGCAGCGGGCGTGCCCTCCACCCTTGTGGTCTCCTCGTGCATCTTTCGGACTACTTTTAATTTTCCTAATTTTTTGAATATTCCAAAACAGAGAAAAATTGCCATTAGAACAGTTTTGTAGTCGGTTTATTTACCATACCACATACCTATTCCTTTTCAGAGTCTGAAACGTTCTGGAAAGTATCCCTTATGTACTCCTCTGGTGTTATGGCATTAATTATATTGGTCTCTACATTTATGGGATTACCTGAGATATAATGTGAAAGGATCGATACGGTAGACTAGAGGGGGGGTGAATAGGAGACTACAATTTTTAATCTTTCTTGTCAATTTTAAGGCTCAGCAGATAAATAGGGCTGACTAGATATGCAACTAGGTGAATTCAACCTATATGACAAGCAAGCTCCAAGCTAAATATGTTAGGCGACAATCTAAGTAGCAAGCCAACAAGCATACAAAGCAAAGTAAGGTGAGGGAAAGGATTAACCATAAGTGAGACGAGGACGCGGATTTTATCCCAAAGTTCACTCTTCCTTGGGGAAGAGCTACTCTCCATTTGGAGTGGTGCCGGAGCCAAAGCTTGTGGAACACCACCGAAGGCTCACCATAATCTCCTTTGAGTCACCCCCAATGGATGAGCCTCAATCACGCGGGGTTGGTCTTGAAGGTGACCACCACACCTTCACAAACTTCTCCGGAGCACACCATAAGCAAGGAAGCTTCTGGAGGAACCTCTAACCGCCTAGGAGCCCAAGCTCCAAGAGTAACAAGTCAATGGTGGGCAAATATTGTGGGGAACACGATTTGGTTTGGTCAAAGTGTAGATCGGGTCTTGCTCTCCCAATCCCCAAAGTTTTAACAAGTTTGGGTGGAGGGATTGAGAGTAATCAGCAAATGGAGGTGTAGCAATGGTGGATCTCAACAAGACATTATAGTTAGGGGTTGGAGGTGGAAGAAGGGGCTTTTATAGTGTTCTTGGCCGGGTAGGGATTTCTACCCGTTGGACCCCATGCGCACATGCCAAGTTAGCCCCGTGCGCACGGG
The DNA here is from genome assembly GCF_018294505.1 of Triticum aestivum. Lineage (NCBI taxonomy): Eukaryota > Viridiplantae > Streptophyta > Magnoliopsida > Poales > Poaceae > Triticum > Triticum aestivum. The sequence continues at coordinate 312,524,688 of NC_057812.1, forward strand.
GTGTCCAAGGGAAATCCAACCACCACGTGTGCACGGGGCTCCAGGACCCCGTGTGCAAGGGGGGCAACAATTTTCTCCCACACCGTGCGCACAGGGGTCCATGACCCCATGCACACGGGGTGTCCAGTAACTTTCGTGGTACCCCATGTGCACGGGGGTCAGAGACCCCGTGCACACGGGGGGTACATAAACTTACTGAAGAACCACCAGGACACCGCGATAAAGTACAACTCAAAGAGGAACAAAGAAGGAGGTATAGGAGGGCAGGTGAATGAAAATATGAGGCACTCCCACACTTCATTTATTCCACAATGACCCCTCTTGATAGTGTGGTTTTTCCTATGACTCAAAGCAAACCAAAAGAAAACCTTTAAGTCATCGGTAAACCACGCCTTAACCTTTTTGAATTGGGGAGGGGGGTGAGGGAGTGTGGGAATCAAGATATGCCAGGGGCTCTACACGACAACATATGTGTAAAAGTCTGAACAACTTCATAGCACAATTCAGCGTCCCGAGCTTGGCACTATATGCATTAGCTCCGAATCATGTCTTTGGTCAATAGTTGGGTTGCCTGGCTCCTGTGTTTGCTACCTTACGTTCCGTCTGATCGGCTAGGGTAGTAAAGGGAGAACTACTGCGATTGTGTTTCTGGTTCGTCCGGTTAGGCACCCCAGTAGAGAAAGCCGAAAAATGACTGTCATGATGTGGCGAGAGCTGGTCAGCCACTCGACGACTTATTACAATCTTTATTGTTTTTTTTCTGTATTACATGAAGGACTGTTTTTCGGTCACATATGTAACGCATCCGCATTGGGACAACCGCGTACATACTAGGGGCTACTATGTAGAACCATCATCAAACTCCTATGGCTAAGTGAGAGCAATAAAACCAAATAGTGTGATTGCCTGGTTCACCGCACTGATACCTCCTTCATGGACCAAGACGTTCGGTTAAGTGTATTCATGTGCAATTCCGAACACCCGGTAGTATCTACATGGGGGTTGAAGCCGATGACTGGGGACTCTTAGATATAAAAATGGCCACACAGGAGGATAAAACTCTTCATAAAGGAAGGAATATATTACAAAAGACTTAGTTCTTAATACAAATTCCAGAACAGTTCAGACTCGTTCATTCGAACACTACATCCTTAGAGCATTGGCCTTCTACAAGGAGACCACCACTTGGTACGTCCTCAAAATAGCGCTCCGGTGTGTGATGGCCCTTGCTTTCGGGCGGACCCTCAACTGCCACCTTTTTGGCCTTCATTTTCACACAGTGCATCTTAACACGGGCGAAGGCCATTCGTGCTCCTTCTATGCAGGACCACCTCTTAACGACGTAAATTCGGGGCAGCGCATCAATGAGACGCTGCACAAGGCCGAAGTAGCTGTCCGGAATGGCCTCGGTCGGCCACAACGGGACTATGACGTCCTTCATGGTCGCGCTGGACATCTTATGCAGCTCCGCCCACTATGCCATCTGGTCATTTAGCAGTGCAGGACACTCCTGCCCTGCAAACTGCGACCAGAAAAGCTGTTCCATTGTGTACCCCTCCTAGGCCCCGGAAGAATTGGGCGGCGTTCACAGCACTCTTCGCGAGATCCGCATATGCGTCTGGAGAACTCCATAGTCGATTAAGCAAGGCATACCCCGATCCCCAAATTTAGCCTGTAACGGGAAAGGCTTACCAGCCGCTATCTGTCCGACTTGACAGATTTCCTCGCGCACCGCGCGGGATTCGGACCGCGCCTCCTTGGCGTCTTGAAGGGCCTTGGAGAGTTCGGTCCCCTTCGCCTTATTTTTCCCTTCTAAGGACTCACACTTGCGGGCGGTGTCCTTGAGCCTCTGCTCCACCTCGGTCACCCATTCCTCCAAACAGCGCCGAGCAGCCTGTTTGGCCGATAAATCTGCAGCCGCTTTATCAGCGGCCACCTTGCTTACCCTAGCCTGCTCCTTGGCTTGGGTAAGCTCACCCCTGAGGGTTTCAACCACGACAGCTCCATCTGCACAAACGCACACATTGCAGCTCTAGAAATCCCACAGAATACGGACATAAATAGGCATAACATAAGAGTATCTCATACCTTGCGCCTGGTCGAGCCGCTTGTTAACAAGGACTAGATCCTCATCAGCCCGCTCTAGTTTCCGTTTGAGTTCGGAAATTTCCGCTAATTGGGCAGTCGCCGCTCACAAGGAGGCCTATTTTTGATCCAAATTAAATAGCATGTTACCACCTGATAACTGATCATTGATCCTCTGCTCGCTTTTCTTTCAAAGACCGAACAGAGTCTTAGGGGCTAATGTCTATATATAGGCAGATTTCTCGTAAAAATGATCAAAAATATTACATTGCGTACCTCGAAGCCTGCTAGCAGGCTGGAGAAGGCTTCGTTCAGCCCGCTCTCGACTGATTCAATCTTTTCAGCCACCGTACCCATCAGGATGTGGTGTTTGTCCAGGACGGATGCACTTTGCAGTGAGTCCGCCGTGGTATTCGGCGCCTCCAGATTAACAGAGGACGCCACTCCCCCTTTCCTTGCAGGGGGACACTTACTAGACTTCGGAGTTGTATCGGTCTCCGGAGTAGTATGCGACTGTGGGTCGAATTGACCGTGGCCCCCGTCGCCGGTCTCCGTGGTGGCCGTACCCCCCAGCCCTCGGCAGCCGAGGTGTTGCCCTCCGGCACCGTCAAGTCACCCCCACATCTCTTCGAGGCCCGGGGATGGCCTATGCGATGACACCTCGGTGTCATCTGCTCTAGGCGTTGTGGAAGCTAGGGGAGGCGATTCGCTCTCCATCAACTCCGGCGGCAGATCCCCCAAGGATGAGGATTGCTGGGGAAGACTACGGGCCGGACTAACAAAAAAATAGAACTTAGGGTTATCATCACAGTCCATAGAGATTGGATGTATGTGGAAAAATCTCGGACTACTTACGAGTCAGCTTGGGGCTTGGTCCAGCGACGATGTGTCGGGATGGCCTCGGCGTCTGACTCTGAATCATCGGGGAGGGTAATTTTGTCCCTCTTGGAGGCTTCGGCCTCCAGGTCTTCGGAGGCCGTCCTTTTCTTGCCTTTGCAAGGAGGATCTTCTTCTTCCTCCTCCTCCTCGTCGTCGTCACCCTCGTGAGAGGACTGGGCATCAGCTTCTCCAGACATTGTGTCTGAAGTGTCCTCCTCTTTCTTCTTCTTCTTGTCCTTCTTTACCAGCGCCTCATATGGCGCCGGGACCAGGATCCTCATTAATAGAGGATCGGCTGGGTTTTCGGGGAGCGGAGCCGGACACCGGATCTGCTCCGCCTTTTTGGTCCAGACCTATTTGGAGATAGATTACTCAATAATTCTCCTTAAGATGGACACATCAATTGGTGTTCGGAGGTTTTGAACTTACCTCGGAGGCTGGATGATTGCATTCGAGGTCGGTGTCGTTCGATGACTTTGGCCACGACATCTACTTCTTAAAAAGCAGCGTCCAGATCCCCTTATGTGTTGTGCCATAGAACCGTTGTAGGGTCCGCGACCCTTCTGGATTGAACTCCCACATCCCGAGGGATCGCCGCTGGCAGGGAAGTGCTCGGCGGATCAACATCACTTGGATCACATCAGCGAGGGTAATTTCCTTCGCTATCATGCCTTTGACTCGCTTTTGTAGCCACATCACCTCATTGACCGGCCCCTAGTCCGGACCCTTGTCAGTCCAGGATGTGAGCCTTAGCAGGGGTCCGGACCTGAAGGCTGGAGCGGCTTCCCACTTGGAGCCGCGGGGTTCTGTGATATAGAAGCATTCCTGTTGCCATATCCTGATGGTGTCCACAAAGACTCCCTTTGGACAGTTGACTTTGGTGAGCTTGCTCACCATAGCGCCACCGCATTCCGCATGTTTCCCATCGACCACCTTCGGCTTCAAATTGAAAATCTTGAGCCATAAGCCGAAGTGTGGAGGGACACGGAGGAAGGCCTCACACACTTCTATGAACGTTGAGATGTGTAGGAATGAATTTGGGGCCAGATCATGAAAATCTAGCCCATAGTAGAACATGAGACCCCTCACAAAGGGGTGGAGGGCGAATCCGAGTCCATGGCGGAAGTGGGGGATGAATACCACCCTCTCGTCGGGCTTTGGAGTGGGGATGACCTACGCCGAATCGGGAAGCCTGTGCTTGATTTCTGCGGTTAGATACCACGCGCGCCTCCCGCAGCTCCTTGATATTCTCCTCTGTGACGAAGGAAGCCATCCACCTGCCCTGAGAGCCGGCCATGGTCAGAGGAGCTGCGGAGGGAAGAAAAGCTTGGAACTTGGGTGCTTGAGCTCGAGGATGGGGAAGCAGAGAAAGAGAATGAGGCATTGGATGGAAGAGTTGGACTCTATCCACTTATATGGACTACAAATATCAAGCGTCCCCCCTTTTTTAGCCTTAAAACTCGCCTGTTCCCAAGGGGTCGTGTGAACAACTTTGTTAGATTATCAAAACTCATATTAATGAGAATCCCGCAATAAGGGGACACGATCTCTGTTTTGACAAGACGTGCCGATAGGAGTTGCGTGTTAAAACGCGAAGCAGGAGGCCCCAAAAACGGTTCGAAATAATAGCAGAGCTAAGCATGACATTTCGCCGGAAAAAGCTGTCGATGGATATACCTTATTTTAAGTATTATGCTTTTATGGTCGGAGAGTTAACTTGTTAAACAGATCTAGACATAGTTCTCGTTGATCAACTACTTTGAAGTATTCGGAGGAGGAACCCGCCTTGCAATGCCGAAGACAATCTGCGCACCGGACACATCGACATTGAAGCCTGGTTCAGGGGCTACTGAGGGAGTCCTAGATTAGGGGGTCCTCGGTCGTCCGGGCTATGTGATGTGGGCCAGACTGATGGGCCATGAAGATATAAGATGGAATACTTTTCCCCGTGTCCGGATGGGATTATCCTTTGCGTGGATGGCAAGCTTGGTGTGTGAATATGCAGATTCCTTTCTCTATAAACCGACTTTGTACAACCCTACCCCCCCTCCGGTGTCTATATAAACCGGAGGGTTTAGTCCATAGAGCATAATCATACATGCTAGACATCTAGGGTTTAGCCATTACAATCTCATGGTAGATCAACTCTTGTAACCCCTTACTCATCAAAGTCAATCAAGCAGGACGTAGGGTATTACCTCCATCAAGAGAGCCCGAACCTGGGTAAACACCGTGTCCCGTCTCTCGTTACCTCTGATCCTTGGACGCACAGTTCGGGACCCTCTACCCGAGATC
>NC_057812.1:312530195-312533585 GCF_018294505.1 Triticum aestivum
ATGGAACCAATATCCTGAGGTAGACTTTACCAACCGATATTAGTGTAACACCCTCGATGCGACTATATCTCCCACGTGTCGAGGCACGACTTAGAGGCATAATCGCATTGAAGGCATATGTCGCAAGTTAGGCAATCTTCACAACATCCCATGTAATATAAATCATAAAGGGGAGAAAACATAGTTGGCTTACACTCGCCACGTCAATCAAGTACAAAAATAACATTACATCATCCAAACACTCATGGCCCGACTACGGCGCCAAAATAAAAGATAACCCAACAAGTGACAACGGTCCCAATCACCCCCTACTGGGCACCACTACTGATCATCGGGAAAGGAAACATAGTAACGTTGAGAGTCCTCGTCGAACTCCCACTTGAGCTCAAACGCGTCTCCTGGAGCGGAATCATCAGGCCCTGCATCTGGTGTAATAGTAATCTGTGAGCCACAGGGACTCAGCAATCTCGCACCCTCGCGATCAAGACTATTTAAGCTTATAGGTATGGCAAGGTAAATAAGAGTGGAGCTGCAGCAAGCGACTAGCAGGTATGGTGGCTAACTTATTCGCAAAAGAGAGCGAGAAGAGGAGGCAAAGCGCGAGCGAGAAACTAGAGAGCAACCTGCGCAAACATTACTCCAACACTGTGTCCACTTCCCGGACTCCGCCGAGAAGAGGCCATCATGGCAACACACTCCGTTGATTCATTTTAATTAAGTTAAGGTTCAAGTTATCTACAACCGAACATTAACAAATTCCCATCTGCCCATAACCGCGGGCACGGCTTTCGAAAGTTCAAATCCCTGCAGGGGAGTCCCAACTTAGCCCATGACAAGCTCTCACAGTCAACGAAGGAATAGACCACCTCCCAAGACGTTCCGATCAGACTCGGTATCTCGGTAATTCAAGACACTTCGACAGGTTAAAACAAGACCAGCAACACCGCCCGAATGTGCCGACAAATCCCGATAGGAGCTGCACATATCTCTTTCTCAGGGCACACTCAGATTGTCCAAACTTCCGGTAGGCCAGCCCAGAGTTGCCCCTGGTAGCCACCGGCGGCTGACAATTTGTACCAACACTCAGAGGAGCACTGGCCCGGGGGGGGGGTAAAATAATGATGACCCTTGAGTCTGCAGAACCCAAGGGAAAGAAAAGGCTAGGTGGCAAATGGTAAAACCAAGGTTGGGCATTGCTGGAAAAGCTTTAATCAAGGCGAACTATCAAGGGGTTCCCATTATAACCCAACCGCGTAAGGAACGCAAAATCCGGGAACATAACACCGATATGACGGAAACTAGGGCGGCAAGAGTGGAACAAAACACTAGGCGAGAGGCCGAGCCTTCCACCCTTTACCAAGTATATAGATGCATTAAGATAACAAGATAATATAATGATATCCCAACAAGTAAATAAATGTTCCAACAAGGAACGACCTCCAATCTTCACCTGCAACTAGCAACGCTATAAGAGGGGCTGAGCAAAGCGGTAACATAGCCAATCAACAGTTTGCTAGGACATGGTGGGTTAGAGGTTTGACATGGCAATTTGGGAGGCTTGAAAGCAAGTGGTAGGCATCGTAGCAATGGCATAGCAAAAGAGCGAGCAAACTAGCATAGCAAAGATAGTAGTGATTTCGAGGGTATGATCATCTTGCCTGCACAGTTGTCAGAGTTGACTGGATCCTCGAAAGCAAACTCAACGGGCTCCTCATTAGCGAACTCGTCTCCCGGCTCTACCCAAACAAGACAAACAAGCAACAAGGACACAATCAACCACGTGCAAGGATCAAACTAAATGATGAAATGATAATATGCTATGCAGGATGCGATGCGGGATGCAAAATGCAAGATATGACAGGAAATGCAAGAACCTGGCCTCAACTTGGAAATCCAAGTGTGCCACTGGAAAGATGAGATTAAATCGCTTGAAAACGGTATAAAGAACGCCGGAATCGGAGTTACGGTTTGGAAATGACAAGCGATTCAAATATGGCACCGGTCTGCGATTTACAACAAGTAACCATCTAAATGCAATGAGATGAACCTGCTACAGCACCCAAACATGACAAAAAAATACCTGGCAGGGATGCATTCAAGATGCTTAACAAAAGTCTAGCACTGAGCTACGGCCAATTCCTCCATTAACAAGTTCAAACAAGCATGGCAAAAATGCATATGGTAAACATGTCTCAGACTTAGTGAAATTAACACTTGTCTGAAATTTCAGATCAGGTATCACTCTTCGAAGCAACAAAACTACATGCTACAGGACCTGAACATGGCAAAGTAAAGCATGGCATGGAGCTACTCAAAGAGCTTAACAAAAGTCCCTTAGTGACCTTGAGCCAAAAGGGATCAGAAAATACAATTGCAAGCGTGTGAACATAGCAAAAACATAATCAGTTTTCAGACTTAGTGAAAACTGGCACATGCTGAAAACAGATATCAAGTAGGCATGTTTACGAGCTCGATGCACTCACTACGGTGCAAGTCGTGATAAGCTAAGCATACATCTATCAAGAACACACAAAATTCAAGCTAGATATGGCAAGAACAATAGCATAGCATGCACGGATCAACTACAACATCATCGGCAAAATTGCAAACAAGTTGACAATCTGCCCAGATTCACAAAGTAGCAAAAGTAGAGCTCGATTGACTCAAGCTAGGGTGCTCCATAATTGCAAACAAAGACATGGATGGATAGAGCACTACAATATTAACAAAACATCATTACTGACCATCCTCAAAAGAGGCACGGATCACTAGGAAACAACATGAACATATGGCATCATGAGATAAACAGTTCAAGGACTTACTGGAAATGCTAAGTCCCTGAAAACGGAATTACCAAGTGCACCACTTTGCAAGCTTGCACTAGTCACCACACACATCACAAAAATAGATGGCTTGCACCTCTGGAAAGATGACAAAACCCTTAACAAAACATATGTAGAGCATCAGGGCATAGCATGCACACATTAATCATGGCAAAAACGACAAAAACCTAAATGGAGTAGCAGATCTGACAATAATCTCAAGTAGCCCTCTTCTAATAGCATTTAGGGCATCAAGATGAACTCAAATGAAAATGATGCAATGGAATGAAATGATGTACTCTCTGAGATGAACATTGTGATATGCTATACGCATGAATCGGAGCTACGGATGCAAAGTTACGAGGCCATGAACAAGGGCAATTGGATCTGGGATTTTGGGACTTAGAGAAAAAAATCACCCGAGATCTAGGGTTTGACCCGAGGCACGCAGATCGAGGTGATCTCTGGCGAGGTGGCGGCATGCACTGTAGCTCCGTCGAGCTCGTGGGTGGCCGGGGCCGGCGAGGAGAAGGCGAGGGCGAGGCGGTGAGGAGGGGGCGGTGGCCAC
>NC_057812.1:312534003-312543409 GCF_018294505.1 Triticum aestivum
CGGCGGGCGCCGAGTGCCACGTGGCAGGTCCCGGTTGGGGGCGGCGGCAGATCCGGACACGTTCGGCCTGGGATTTTTGTCCGGCGGGCGACGAAGTGGAAAATTTAGGGTTTCGGGGGGAGAAGAAGATCCGGATTCGGAGGGGTCTTTAAATAGAGGTAGAGGGAGCTAGGAGAGTCCAAATGAGGTGCGGTTTTCGGCCACGCGATCGTGATCGAACGATCTAGATGATGGAGAAGGCTTAGGTGGGTTTTGGGCCGAATTGGAGGGGTGTTGGGCTGCAACATACACGAGGCCTTTTCGGTCCCTCGGTTAACCGTTGGAGTATCAAACGAAGTCCAAATGATACGAAACTTGACAGACGGTCTACCGGTAGTAAACCAAGGCCGCTTGGCAAGTCTCGGTCCAATCCGGAAATGTTTAATCCCCACACACGAAAGAAAGGTAGAATTGACCACCGGAGGAGAACGAAGCGCCGGAATGCAAAACGGACAACGGGGAAAATGCTTGAATGCATGAGATGAACACGTATGCAAATGCAATGCACATGATGACATGATATGAGATGCATGAAAATGATAACAACACACGGAGACAAAGACCCAAACCCGAGAAAATGAATAAACTTAACGCCAGAAACGACAAGAGTTGGAGTACAAATTGGGAAAGTTACATCCGGGGTGTTACAACACTCCACCACTACGAAAGGATCTCGTCCCGAGATCTAGGACTGAAAGAACGTCAGGTACTCAGAACGGAGGTGATCCTCGCGTTCCCAGGTGGCTTCACGGTCGGAATGGTGTGACCACTTGACTTTGAGAAATTTGATTGACTTGTTGCGAGTCTTGCATTCAGTCTCTTCAAGAATAGCAACTGGGTGCTCACGATAAGAGAGATCTTCTTGGAGCTCAATGTCCTCGAAGTTGACGGTGCGGTCAGTAGTCTTGAAACACTTTCGAAGCTGAGAGACATGGAACACGTCATGAACATTTGCAAAGTTTGAAGGAAGCTCGAGTTGATAGGCGAGGTCGCCTCTCTTGCTGACAATCTTGAAAGGTCCCACGTATCTAGGGGCAAGCTTCCCTTTGATACCGAAGCGACGAGTACCTTTCATAGGAGAGACGCGGAGGTAAACATGATCTCCGATCTCGAAAGCCAAATCACGGTGCTTACTATCATAGTAGCTCTTCTGGCGGGATTGGGCTGCTTTGAGGTTATCTCGAATGACTTTGCACATTTCCTCTGCCTCTGTGATTAAGTCATTACCCAAAAGCTGACGTTCACTGGCTTCAGACCAGTTGAGAGGGGTACGGCACTTCCTGCCATACAGAATTTCAAATGGGTCCTTGCCCGAACTTGCATGAAAACTGTTGTTGTAGGAGAATTCAGCATAAGGAAGACAATCCTCCCACTTCATGCCGAAGGAGATCACACAAGCCCTGAGCATATCTTCAAGAATCTGGTTGACACGCTCGACTTGACCGCTAGTTTGAGGATGGAAAGTTGTGCTGAAGCGGATGTTCGTGCCCATGGCCTTTTGAAAAGAATCTCAAAACTTAGAGGTAAAGATGCTGCCATGGTCTGAAGAGATCACTTGTGGAATACCGTGTAGAGAGACAATTCAAGAGGTATAGAGTTCCGCCAATTGAGCTGCAGTGATCGACTCTTTGATAGGCAGAAAGTGAGCCACTTTGGTGAGTTTGTCGATGACAACGAATATAGCATCATTGCCACGCTTGGACTTTGGAAACCCAGTCACGAAGTCCATTTCAATGTGGTCAAACTTCCATTCTAGAATGGCAAGAGGTTGGAGGAGACCAGCTGGCCTTTGGTGTTCTGCCTTCACTCTTCTGCAGACATCACATTCATTCACGAATTGAGCGATCTCGCGCTTCATTCGAGTCCACCAATAAGCCTGCTTAAGGTCCTGATACATCTTCGTGCTCCCAGGGTGGATGAAGAGGAGAGAATTGTGAGCCTCGTACATGATCACTTTACGGATGTCACCTTTGGGTACCACAATACGATCCTCGAAGAAGAGAGTATCTTTGTCATCAAGGCGGTAGCACTTGTACTTGGGTTGACTCTTGGCAATCCCAATCTTCACCTTTTTCACCATAGCATCAAGAAGCTGGGCTTGGCGAATCTGATCTTCCAAGGTAGGAGAGACTTGAAGGTTGGCGAGGAAACCTTGAGGAACAATTTGCAGATTAAGTTTGCGGAAAGCTTCACAAAGCTCGGGTTGATAAGGCTTGAGAATCAGACTGTTGCAGTAAGCTTTCCTGCTCAATGCGTCAGCAATCACATTGGCCTTGCCTGGAGTATACTCGATACTCGGATTATACTCTTGAATCATTTCGACCCATCGAGTTTGCCTGAGGTTGAGATTAGGCTGAGTGAAGATGTACTTGAGACTCTTGTGATCAGTGAAAATGTCCACTTTTCTTCCCAATAGAAGATGTCTCCAAGTCAAAAGAGCATGCACAACTGCCGCCAACTCGAGATCATGAGTGGGGTAGTTCTTCTCATTAGGCTTCAACTGGCGAGAGGTATAAGCAACAACTTTCTTCTCTTGCATCAACACTGCGCCAAGACCTTGGAGAGAGGCATCACAAAAGACCTCGTACGGCTTGGATTCATCAGGCGGAGTCAGAACTGGAGCAGTGATCAATTTCTCTTTCAAAGTATTGAAAGCAATGTCACACTCCGGAGACCAAACGTACTTGACGTGCTTCTGAAGAAGATTAGAGAGAGGCTTTGCGATCTTAGAAAAGTTTTCAATGAATCTTCGGCAATAGCTTGTGAGACCGAGGAAGCTACGGAGTTGCTTCACGTTATGAGGAGGTTCCCAATTCACAATTGCAGACACCTTCTCAGGATTCACGGCAATGCCCTTGTCAGAGATGATATGACCAAGATAAAGAACCTGATCGAGCCAAAATTCACACTTGGAGAACTTGGCGTAGAACTGATGTTCCCTGAGCTTATCGAGTACCAAATGCAAGTGCTTGGCATGCTCTTCCTTGTTCTTTGAGAAAACCAGAATGTCGTCGAGATAGACCAAAATGAAGTCATTGGTGTAGGCGTTGAAGATGAAGTTCATCATGCGAGAGAACGTCGGAGGAGCGTTGACGAGGCCAAAAGACATGACAGTGTATTCATATGAACCAAAGCTTGTCCTGAAAGCCGTCTTGGGAATATCTTGCTCACGGATTCGAATCTGATGATAACCCATACGGATATCAAGCTTGGAGAATACTTGGGCACCTTTGAGTTGTTCGAATAGCTCATTGATGTTGGGAAGTGGGTATTTGTTCTTGATGGTCTTCTTGTTCAATGGACGGTAATCAACACAAAGTCGGTCCATTCCACCCTTCTTCTTCACAAAAAGAACACCACAACCCCACGGAGAAGAACTAGGCCGAATGAGACCCATTTTCTCTTGAATATCGAGTTTCTTCTTCAGCTCCTTCAACTCTTCAGGTCCGAGCTTGTAAGGACGCTTGCAAACAGGTTCCGTACCGGGCTCAAGATCAATAACGAATTCAACTGGCCGGTGCGGAGGCATTCCTGGAAGCTCTTCTGGAAAGACGTCTTGATATTCGCAAACAACTGGAATTTGCGAGATGGCATCGAGTCCACCCTTCTCATTGAGGGAAAACAGATGGATGGTATTATCCCGAGCGGCAAAGACAATTACATCCTCAGACGAATGAGTCAATTGAATCTGCCTGGCTGCACAATCAAGCTGAGCCTTGTGCTTAGAAAGCCAATCCATCCTGAGAATAAGATCAATATCCGAGTTACCAAGAACCATTGGAGAAGCCAGAAACTTGAAATCACCCATCATGATAGAAATATCCGGAATCTCGTGATTAGCAAGCAAACATTTACCCGGATAGACAACTGCTAACGGTTTATGCATAACTTGGGAAGTCAACTCATGCTTAGATGCAAAAGGTTTCGAGATGAAGCAATGTGATGCACTAGTGTCAAAAAGAACTTCTGCAGGAACATCGTTAACAGGAAGGTTGCCCATGATGACATCTGACGAGTCATCTGCCTGAGCTGCGTTCATCAAGTTGACCTTGGCGTGCTTGGGATTATGCTTGACCATAGCTGTACTTGCCGATCTGACAGGAGGAGGAGGAGGAAGACGCCTCTAGTTGAAACACTTGTTGGCATAGTGACCCTTCAGTTGGCACTTGTTGCACGTGACCTCTGAAAGCGGACAGTGATATGGAGCACTCGATCTTGGAGCTTGAGACGAAGTCTTGTTCTGAAAGCCAGGGTTGGGTGGGTGGGAAGAACCACTGCCACCTTTGCTCTTCTGCTGATACGGCTGACGGAACGGAGGAGGAAGCCAATACTTCTGCTGCTTGGACACTTGAGTAGAGGAAGAAGGAGTAACATCTCTGACTCGCTTCTTGGAAGCATCACACCTCAACTGAGCAGCCTCTTGCTTCAATGCCATGTTGTAGAACTCATCGTACCTCAAAGGCTCAAAGAGAACAAGAGCTAGCTGAATTTCTTCTCTGAGACCACCCCTGAACTGATATATCATGCTCTTCTCATCAGGTACGTCCTGCTTGGCAAAGCGGGCGAGCTTCTGAAACAACTTGTTGTAGTCATAGACAGACAAAGAGCCTTGCTTCAGGTTGCGGAATTCCTCACGCTTGCTTTCAACCACGCTCTGGGGAATATGATGAGCTCGGAAATCTCAACGGAAATCATCCCAAGTGATAACACGTCCACCTCTGGAGTCCTTGTACTGCTGGAACCATTCTGCAGCTTGATCTTTGAGTTGGAAGGAAGCGAACTTAACAAAGTCCTCAGGCCTAACATTACTGCACTCGAAATGCTTGCACATATCCACAAGCCAATCATCGGCATCGGTTGCCTCAACACAATTGCTGAAAGTCTTTGGCCCGTTAGCAAGGAACTGGTTGAGTGAAGCAAAGTGATTCTAATTGTTGCCTTGATTCCCTTGGTTGCCTTGATTGCGCTCTTGGAGAATTTGCATGATCAACTATGTGTTTGCATTGGTTGCGGCCATCACAACTTGCCATGCCTCTAGAGGAGGTGGAGGTGGTGGCGGATCAGGATTCGGAGTCGTGCGCATTGGAGGAGCCAGCCTGAAGAGGTTGACCACCATTAGCACATTGACAGATAAATATTGAAGCTGAATCCAACGGAATGAAAATTGCAACATATAGTCTTCACATTCGAACAAAATGAACGAATGCATTCCTCTTGAAATGGTCACATATCCATAAATTGAGAAGTCACGTAGAATTAAGGTAGAGAAATAAATCAACAAGGTATGGATCAGGAACGAATAATCGGTAAGAAATCCCAATCTCAAACCAATATCTATGGAAGAAGAACTAGAGCTACAAGAATTCCCACCTATGAAACTCCCGAACCTTTCCGGTTATCCAATCAGGTGTTGGGGATACATGGGAAGCATAATATCTCACCCAAACTAGCAAATCCTACACCCAGCTGTATCCATCCTTCAACACATAACCAAGAAACCTTCGGAAACCATCTACCTCAACCTTCGAAAAGCATCCGTTATACAAGTTATGGCGATGCTCCCGAACTCCCGCCCCAGTACTGGGTGGCGTCGAGGTTATCTCACCAACGAACTGCATAAAAGAGATTTTCGATGTCGGCATACTAAACTCAGGTATTCCAGAACTACAACGATAAAATTATGATGACAACACCTCAGAGCTCAACTCCCCGGGACACTTCCACTAAACCCCTGACAGGAGGCACCAAGACAATGTTCTCATCATAAAACCATCGAAACGATTCCAAGATACCCGCGTGATCCTAAAAAAATTAGTGAAATTTGAGAAGAGAGGAGCCAAAACTCTACGTCAGGATGCCTTACCAGAGTGATGAGGAGACTGGAAAGTAAAAAGAATTCCTTAACTCTCCGATATATAATTCCTAAATGACTCAAAACATTTTTCTAGACACAACTCGGCCGCTAAAACGATCAAGCAATGGGGCTCCTAAGGTCGGGGAAGGCTCTGATACCAACTTGTAACACCCTCGATGCGACTATATCTCCCACGTGTCGAGGCACGACTTAGAGGCATAATCGCATTGAAGGCATATGTCGCAAGTTAGGCAATCTTCACAACATCCCATGTAATATAAATCATAAAGGGGAGAAAACATAGTTGGCTTACACTCGCCACATCAATCAAGTACAAAAATAACATTACATCATCCAAACACTCATGGCCCGACTACGGCGCCAAAATAAAAGATAACCCAACAAGCGACAACGGTCCCAATCACCCCCTACTGGGCACCACTACTGATCATCGGGAAAGGAAACATAGTAACGTTGAGAGTCCTCGTCGAACTCCCACTTGAGCTCAAACGCGTCTCCTGGAGCGGAATCATCAGGCCCTACATCTGGTGTAATAGTAATCTGTGAGCCACAGGGACTCAGCAATCTCGCACCCTCGCGATCAAGACTATTTCAGCTTATAGGTATGGCAAGGTAAATATGAGTGGAGCCGCAGGAAGCGACTAGCAGGTATGGTGGCTAACTTATTCGCAAAAGAGAGCGAGAAGAGGAGGCAAAGCGCGAGCGAGAAACTAGAGAGCAACCTGCGCAAACATTACTCCAACACCGTGTCCATTTCCCGGACTCCGCCGAGAAGAGGCCATCACGGTAACACACTCCGTTGATTCATTTTAATTAAGTTAAGGTTCAAGTTATCTACAACCGGACATTAACAAATTCCCATCTGCCCATAACCGCGGGCACGGCTTTCGAAAGTTCAAATCCCTGCAGGGGAGTCCCAACTTAGCCCATGACAAGCTCTCACGGTCAACGAAGGAATAGACCTCCTCCCAAGACGTTTCGATCAGACTCGGTATCTCGGTAATTCAAGACACTTCGACAGGTTAAAACAAGACCAGCAACACCGCCCGAATGTGCCGACAAATCCCGATAGGAGCTGCACATATCTCTTTCTCAGGGCACACTCACATTGTCCAAACTTCCGGTAGGCCAGCCCAGAGTTGCCCCTGGTAGCCACCGGCGGCTGACAGTTTGGACCAACACTCAGAGGAGCACTGTCCCGAGGGGGGGGGGTAAAATAATGATGACCCTTCAGTCTGCAGAAACCAAGGGAAAGAAAAGGCTAGGTGGCAAATGGTAAAACCAAGGTTGGGCATTGCTGGAAAATCTTTAATCAAGGCGAACTATCAAGGGGTTCCCATTATAACCCAACCGCATAAGGAACACAAAATCCGGGAACATAACACCGATATGACGGAAACTAGGGCGGCAAGAGTGGAACAAAACACTAGGCGAGAGGCTGAGCCTTCCACCCTTTACCAAGTATATAGATGCATTAAGATAACAAGATAATATAATGATATCCCAACAAGTAAATAAATGTTCCAATAAGGAACGGCCTCCAATCTTCACCTGCAACTAGCAACGCTATAAGAGGGGCTGAGCAAAGCGGTAACATAGCCAATCAACGGTTTGCTAGGACATGGTGGGTTAGAGGTTTGACATGGCAAGTTAGGAGGCTTGAAAGCAAGTGGTAGGCATCATAGCAATGGAATAGCAAAAGAGCGAGCAAACTAGCATAGCAAAGATAGTAGTGATTTCGAGGGTATGATCATCTTGCCTGCACAGTTGTCAGAGTTGACTGGATCCTCGAAAGCAAACTCAACGGGCTCCTCGTTAGCGAACTCGTCTCCCGGCTCTACCCAAACAAGACAAATAAGCAACAAGGATACAATCAACCACGTGCAAGGATCAAACTAAATGATGAAATGATGATATGCTATGCGGGATGCGATGCGGGATGCAAAATGCAAGATATGACAGGAAATCCAAGAACCTGGCCTCAACTTGGAAATCCAAGTGTGCCACTGGAAAGATGAGATGAAATCTCTTGAAAACGGTATAAAGAACGCCGGAATCGGAGTTACAGTTTGCAAATGGCAAGCGATTCAAATATGGCACCGGTCTGCGATTTACAGCAAGTAACCATCTAAATGCAATGAGATGAACCTGCTACAGCACCCAAACATGACAACAAAATACCTGGCAGGGATGCATTCAAGATGCTTAACAAAAGTCTAGCACTCAGCTACGGCCAATTCCTCCATTAACAAGTTCAAACAAGCATGGCAAAAATGCATATGGTAAACAGATCTCAGACTTAGTGAAATTAACACTTGTCTGAAATTTCAGATCGGGTATCACTCTTCGGAGCAACAAAACTACATGCTGCAGGACCTGAACATGGCAAAGTAAAGCATGGCATGGAGCTACTCAAAGATCTTAACAAAAGTCCCTTAGTGACCTTGAGCCAAAAGGGATCAGAAAATACAATTGCAAGCATGTGAACATAGCAAAAACATAATCAGTTTTCAGACTTAGTGAAAACTGGCACATGCTGAAAACAGATATCAAGTAGGCATGTTTACGAGCTCGATGCACTCACTACGGTGCAAGTCATGTAAGCTAAGCATACATCTATCAAGAACACACAAAATTAAAGCTAGACATGGCAATAACAATAGCATAGCATGCATGGATCAACTACAACATCATCGGCAAAATTGCAAACAAGTTGACAATCTGCCTAGATTCACAAAGTAGCAAAAGTAGAGCTCGATTGACTCAAGCTAGGGTGCTCCATAATTGCAAACAAAGACACGGATGGATAGAGCAGTACAATATTAACAAAACATCATTACTGACCATCCTCAAAAGAGGCACGGATCACTAGGAAACAACATAAACATATGGCATCATGAGATAAACAGCTCAAGGACTTAGTGGAAATGCTAAGTCCCTGAAAACAGAATTACCAAGTGCACCACTTTGCAAGCTTGCACTAGTCACCACATACATCACAAAAATACATGGCTTGCACCTCTGGAAAGATGACAAAACCCTTAACAAAACATATGTAGAGCATCAGGGCATAGCATGCACACATTAATCATGGCAAAAATGACAAAAACCTAAATGGAGTAGCAGATCTGACAATAATCTCAAGTAGCCCTCTTCTAACAGCATTTAGGGTATCAAGATGAACTCAAATGAAAATTATGCAATGGAATGAAATGATGTACTCTCTGAGATGAACATTTTGATATGCTATATGCATGAATCGGAGCTACGGATGCAAAGTTACGAGGCCATGAACAAGGGCACTTGGATCTGGGATTTCGAGACAGAGAAAAAAATCACCCCGAGATCTAGGGTTTGACCCGAGGCACGCAGATCGAGGCGATCTCCGGTGAGGTGGCGGCGTGCACTGTAGCTCCGGCGAGCTCGTAGGTGGCCGGGGCCGGCGAGGAGAAGGCGAGGGCGAGGCAGTGAGGAGGGGGCGGTGGCCACCGG